>NC_040011.1:10418699-10512531 GCF_000972845.2 Larimichthys crocea | reverse complement strand
GTGAAGCTTTGCTCCTGCAGAAGCGGCAGAGTTTAGAGTTTTAAGAGAGTTTAGAGTCGAGTTAAAGGAAGATGTTAAAGGAAGAATTAAAGACGAGTTGTTAAAAGAAGCAACGGAAGATGTGAAGGCTTGTGGAAGCTTGATCCTGCAGAAGAGGCAGAGTTTTTGTTAACCGAGTTAGAGGTTTCAACGAAAATCACCTTGGGATGGAAGACTGGAAGATGTGTTGAAGATTGTTAAGTCTTGATGATGCCGCCGCAACGGAAGCCGTGGAGTGGAGCTTTCCGCTGCATATGGGAAGAGAACAAGAGAAAGTACTGGAAGATGCGATATATTTGGCACCTTGCAGTATTTTCTGTTTGATGCCTCTGGAAGCGAAGACCCAACCTCCCAACACCCAACAACCACCCAACAAAAGGACCCACCCCCCAAATCCAAAGTTGACGCTTGCCACAGAGGCAGAGTAAAGTTAAACTTTTTTTTTACAGAGTTAGTTTATTAGAGTTAAACAAGGCGCACTGGAAAGCACTTGGAAAAAAACAATGGGAAGTTTGCTAATGCCGCAAAAGGACGGAAGCCCTGGAGCTTGCCCTCTGCCACTATGGAAGAGAAAGTACTGAATGAATGAAAGATGTGGTTGTGGGCGGTTTTTGCCGGGAAAGCATTGATAGATTTCGCACTGCGGGTATTTCTGTTTGATGCCTCTGCAATCGAAGACCCCCCAAAGCTTGACGCTGCCACAGAGGCCAGAGTTAACAAAGCACTGGAAGATTGTGTGAAGCGCCTTTGATTGCGCCCCCCGCCAGAGGAAAGAATAACCAAACTGATCCTTGCAGAAGAAGGATAGAGGCAGAGAGTAGAGTTTAGAGACGAGGCAGAGAGAGGCTAGGAGCTCAAGCTAGAGTAAAGTCACTGGAAAGTGGACGATGTGAAGCTTTGATCCTGCAGAAAGAGCAGGGCTAGAGAAAGCAGCAAAAGAGCTAAAGCTTGGATTGAATTAAGGCAAAGAATGGCTTTACTGCTGAAGAGGATCTAGGTGAAGAAAACAGCTTTTGTGAAACCGGTCATGAAGAAGAACATCCAATCAATTTAGTATAGAATAAATAATAATACTACTGAATTAGGATTAAAATATAAGAATAAATATATAATAAGAATAAATTGCATACAGTTGTGGCTTAAATAAAGTTAGTAGTGTGCAGATGGTTACTTTTCCATTGATGCTACATTTTCAATTACCCAACACCCGATCTTCAGCAAACACAGATATTGTTATGTCATCACAGTATCAAGTGCAGACCTTTGACAACATGTAATAAACGTTTGTTTGGATCAACATGCTTTTTACTCTTTTTTTGTGTGTGTGTGGGTGTCCCAAATATTTTATTAATACATTTTCAGTATCATGACCGTATTTTGAAGCCCAAAACGATAAATGTAATCATCAAGTATATTCATTAAAATGTTGTCCTGTTACAATGTTATTAATACTTAGAAATGGTTCTTTTGAGATTTATTACACCAAGTGTATTAATACCATGTTGACATATGGACTACTGGGTATTATGATTATAATACTTGTATAAAAAAATAGGAAATGCTAAGGTGCCACAAACAAGACATAGCCGAACCGAAACGCTCAAAGAGTTGCTGTTAGGGCATCGGAGGGGGGTGGGAAAACATTTTCCTTAGAACATATGATCCATATTTCACCACAATAAGTTTGATTGTTGGTGTGTTCAGATATCGAACGTTGAGCCAAAGTTACATAGTTCAGAAAACCGACGTTACTGGGAGAGTGGAAAAGGACAGACACACCATTCACCTGATTACAAGCTCAGTCTAGCATCATTAAAATCTGCTATAGATGCCTGCATACTTGCTCCTTGTAGTGAGGGTATCCAATCCAGTGACTCTGTTTGCTGTGGGGGGCTATTTGCTTGCCCATGGTTTCGGTCCCTTTTTGTCCCAGCAAACCCATACAAAGTTGTTTCGAGGCTTCATTTTTATCCTACATTGAAACTTTTCTATGCTGTGCGAGTGTACTCTTCCAGGATGCAATTTTACCCCTATTCATAAAGAGCAGGGTTAACTGAATTTGTCAATGCGTATTGAAACATATGGAATCAATAGGCTTCAGGGTCACAGCAGCTTAACCCAATTGAACACCTATGGCGCGATGTTGGACTGATGTGTTAGACGGTTTACCCCTACCAACAACAAAAACATCAAATGAGGACAGGTTTATTCCGGTGCCACCAATCGGATTTAGCAACATCTGAAACCTATGACGTGTGTGTTGTTGCTTATAGTCCCAGTGTCAATCAAATCCTTATCCAAACAAAAACCTTACGCAGTGTTGTGAAGTAGATACGTTGAGGTTAGGTTTATGATAGTGTTATCCTCGATTAATTTTCGTGATGTACTGATAATATATGATATATGAATCTGGGACACAGTTTATGATGTATCTGATCTATGTACAGCATATGTGCAACACAGTTTAATATTTTTTTTGAGACTTTGAAATGTTTAAGCCTTGTTGTGGTTGCCTCACGGTGTTAGCTTTGTTTTTGCTCTTCTCTAATATTGTCTGATGTCATTGTCACACCTGGAAGTTTGTGTCCAGGCTTCTTTCCTTCCTTGTCTCCTTTGACGGACCATTCATAGCTTAGCAAAGTTATTTGTGAACAATGTTCATTTCGCGGGCAAAGTTCGTAAATTTAAGAGATAACGCCCATAACGAACCAAATCTAAGAAACACCTGTGACGTGGAGTTAATCTATGTAGTTCAAAGCCCAGTTGTGTTGTGGCCCTCTATATCCGCACTCATGGAACGTTAAAACTGTGTATAGTGTTACAAAACAACATGTATGGCTAAAAACGTAATATTAAATGCAGAAAGAAAAACTACTCAGGCTGTCATGCAACCAGCTGAGCTGCATATCTGTGCTTTACTACGCTGACTACTATGCTTACTTTCATCATTTCATGATTCTTTTCTTCTTCATAATTCCTCGTCACACATTTTTCGCAGACGTTTTTCCAAGATTGTACGTACGAGTCATTCATGGTTGTTGGCCCAGCAAAAACATTGCATATGTATACTTATGCCTTATCATGCGTATCACTTATTTATGGTGTCCTGCTAACAGTGGCACATCCTCCGGCCTCCTGCTATCCCTGTGGCTTAAACCCCAAGTGCCCGTCTGGAGCTGCAGGGGGTGATTACCAAATATGTACTGAATAATCATTTAAAGAGTTTCAATTGAAGAATGAAGCTTTATACACGCGTGTGTAAAAAAGGAAAAAGACCGCAAGCCATGCGATTGCCTGTAGGCTTTTGTGGGCGGTCCCTTAACGGGTGGCTCGTGACACGCTGAGGCCACCCTGAGCATACCCCTGCACCCCTCGCCAGAGAGACAGAGATCAATTCATCTCGCTCAGAGTGTTTCAAAGTTAGTCTGAACTCATTGACACGTTCAGTCGCTTTTTCAAACTGGCTGCTACTGCTCCGCTTCGAGGGGGCGGTCGTGCTTCAGCCACATTCAGAGGAACACGCCCCCCCACACCCTGGAGCTGAGCTTTGCTTATTTTTTACTGATTTTACCACCATAATTTCATAAAACTTGTCGCTATTTTTAGTCAGTCATTTCAAAATTCTGTTTGACTGGGTGGGTGGTTAACAACACTTTCTTCTTTGGTCCTGACAACACTCACATATTTATTTACTTACTACTTTACACAGGCTATAAGTTAAACTGGCTAAAAGTAATGGATAAATGCTTGAAAACACCCCCTCTTCTGCCAGTCCAAAGTGGTATTAGTATGAAGCAAACTGATCAAAAACCTAAACATTAAGCATTCACTTGTATGAAAGGTTTTTTATTTTAACAAATTATTACCTATTAAAATCGTTAGTAGTGTAGCATTATCACATTGTTTCCCATCAATTCCCAAGTGACACATTGGAGACACAATAAGTGGTGGCCAAAATATCAAACAAAGTTTTCGAAACCACCCCGCTGTGTCTAGCTTGTAGTTTTCTTAGAGATATCTACATCTATATGCCGTCTTGTGCTGTTACTGCCTCTGTCCTTTCTATACAGTTTTCCCACATACAGCATGACTGAATTAGTACTGTATTTACATGCTTCAGAGGTCTCCTGCTGGGTGTTGGTACCACGGTTTACGTGAGGTGAGCAAACTTTTGTGGAAAAAGCGTAACTAATGCCCAATTAATATAGAGGGATCGAAGGCGAAGAAAAAAAGATGATTTCGCTTGTTGCCCCCAGCTGAGATGTTCAAACCGCTGGAAACGATTCAACTCAGCTCTTTCCAGGGAAGATGAAAGAACGTAGTTGAAGAGAGAAAAGCCAAATGAGCGAGTTGGAGACAAGGAAAGTGGAGGGCGCTTTGACCCAGATTTTCAGCGTGATTCAGCGCTATACTTGGGGTCCTCTGCATACTCCAAACCTCTCATTCAATCTTGCAATAAAAAAAATGTAAGGTTAAAGGTTGCCCAGCAGCAGAACTGGAGTATCCTGTGAAACAAGGTTTGCTTGTGGTGCAGTGTAAAGGGATTTGCGTCAATCTTGCTGGCAGTACACTACTGGTGGTATCTCTTGGCACCTGTTCACTGCAGGTCTGGCTGGTTGTCCAGTTTCGTGCCTCATGTTTCCTCTTTTTGTCTTTGTTATGAGTTTCCTCCCATCTGCATTATAAACCATGGGGGACGCCAGGAGAGTGTCATAGTGTGCATCGCTGCGGACACATCTGGCTGCTTGCCTTTACTTAGAGCTCCTCCTTGTGCGTGTGGATTGAGGTATGCAGATTTTCTTTTTTTCCATCACGCAATTCCCTGTTGTAAATAAATAAAGAGGTGTGGGTAAGAAGATTTACTGTCTCCTAATGTTATGGTGCCTTCGTCTCATTATAAATTTGCTCAACAGAGGAGTCATTTATTCTAAACTGTCAAAGAAAAATGCCTATCACAGTTTCCTGGAGCTCATTGTGTGACGCCTGTTTTATGTTGTTGTGTTTTTATATTTTGACTCTTCTGAGCTGCTTCATGTTTTCATGAGTTAAAAGATAATTTCCACTTAACGTGTAGTTCCTTTAACAGGTTTTGTTACGTATGTATCATGCAAAATATCACAACTCACCCATGAAACTCACCGCTGTTACAGGATGTTAGAGCTGCCTGATAAACTAAATATGTCAGACAGGAGTAAGTTTTGCAACACTGGATAATAAAATGTATGTTATTTAAAAACAACCCATGATGAGTTGGGTTCAAAACCCTGCTACATGACAGTTCATAATTAATGATACGTGCAAGGAAATAAAGTGTGGCAACTTCTGTGTACCATTCTCCTCACATGTTAAACCCCCATAAGCTCTTTACCTAATCTGCTGCTGACATCAAAACCACTTTATAATCAGCAACAAATCAGATAACAACTCTAAATCATGTTCTTGAAATCCTTGGATTTTAGGGTTTGTTCGCAAAATTTGTCAATGTAAAGGATGGAACATTTGAAACGGTTTGCAACTTTGTGTTGTAACCACTAGGATCTGTTCTTGGGACCCCTGCCTTCACATTTACATAGATAATCACTTGCTGCAAAATATTCCATAACCCTCAGGACGCCGTCAGACTTTTTAAGATAGATCATTTAATCGTAACTTGCAGCAAAGGGAACAAACTCACAGAACTGTGGTTCCGTAAAGGTTCAAGGGTTAACACACATAATATTGAAAGCGGCCACTTCCTAAAACAACGAATGGACACCCATGGCCTATCTTTCACCTAGAACTTGCTCCATTCAACAGCTGCCCTTCTTGGAAAGACAGTGCTGAACTGTAATAGACTTCATGTTTGAAACTACCAACCCATGTCATACTGGGTCATCCAAAATGGAAAACTACTGAAGCATAAAGGATAATAACATTTTTCCAACATTTTTAAGGATATCAGTATGTTTAGGACACTTTTATAATTACGGGACAGGTATCTAAAAGTGTCCTTGTGGTTCTATTATTTTTTACAATACGAACAAAAATACAACAAACTCAGAAGAGAGTGGCCGGTGAACAAGCTAATTGTATCTTAACCATCTCAAGGGTGTGGTTGGCTGGCAAAGCAGATCTAGAATAGACTGATGCCATGCTACTTTTCTCTTCTCCATTCACCACAAGAATGCATTTTTTTCTTCCAGCAGCAACCAAATCTAGAAAAAAATAAGTGTTAAAATCCTTGTTGATTCTTTCATCCAGGGATTTAGAGTTTGTCTGCCAGAATGCTAATAATACACCCCATTTTGCTACGGGAGGCAGTTAAAACAAGGGGGGGGGGAGGTTGTTTCTTTTATTTAAAACTTGTTCAACCTAACTGTCGGTTTTTGTTTATCCACACTTTGTTCAAGGTCGGAGTGTCTCTGTGTCTTGGACCTGTGCATAAGGTCGCTTGTCTTCTGTTGCTGGCAGTATAAGGGGGCCCGATAGGGCTACCACATGGTGCTTCTGGCTGCGGATTCCTGCCTGTTCCACTGCGGTACTTCAGTGTCCAGCCGTAGTGCCTCAGTTCCCCCTTTTTGTCTCTGTTTACAGACTTTCATCCCATCTGCCTTTAATCCATTGGTCGAAGCAGATGAGAGTGTGAGCAGGGAGTGCTGCCATCGCTTAGCGACACATCTGGCTCCTTGCCTTTACTAGCGCTCTCCTGCTGGTGTGGGTTGAGGTATTACAGGTTTTTGTAAATAAATAAAGAGGTGGCGTGTGTGTGGGAGGGGATGAGGTCAGCTAAAACACAGCCGGACCTTTATCGCCTTCGCTGCTGTGGAACTGGTTCGCCCACACACACACTGCTGTGACAGGCTTGAGGCTCTGCAGGCAGCTCCTTGATCACTGAACCAGAGGCAAGTGTTGCTGTGATTCCAGGTGTTGCTCTTGACAGTCAGTGTTAGATGAAAACTCTGTGTAACAACTCCATTTATGCAACGACTAACTGTACGTGTCACTGTCTGTGAATATGATCAGTGGATGCACATTTCTTCTAAACTGTCATGACCAGTGTGCTGAAAATCATCACAGTTTCCTGACCTGAAGCTCCATGTGTGACCCCAGCAGGGCCGGCCCTAGGCATTTAAAGGGCCCAAGCAAGATTTTGTTTGTGGGCCCCAAAGAACTCCTAATTTGCAGTCGACAAATCATTCAACATCAGATCTCTTGGCTTATGTATGTGAGAAGTAATGATGGCGAAGAAAACAAAAACAAACTGTCAACGATTCCGCTGTGGCCCTAAGCAACGCATGTGTGACGGCTTTAGATGTTTTGTTTTGTCTGACCGTGAGCTGGAACTCAAAGATTTTCCACTTGCAATTATCTAAAAATTGTCTTGTATATTGTATTTTCTTCAAAGACATATATTTAAAGGTGCTGTGTTTTTGTTTTGGGATTTGAGGTGAGAGAGTTCCAGAGGGAGGAGAAGGCTCTGTTTCACCCCCGGTTTGGTGCTGTGGAGGTTTGTATCGGAGGATCTTTCTTTCCTTTAAACCATTTTTAACTGTTATTCACAAATTGATGTTGATTATTTCTTTACTCTAGTAAAATGTGACCTTTAACCACACAGGCCTCTTCCTCTGTGTGTTGTACGTCTAAGCATCGTCTCACATATAGACCAATCGAGAAAAATCGTAGCTGAGTCGATAAACGCGTGTTTGCTGTCTTCTTCTCCCTCGTCTGTAGTGGAAGTGGAATACCTTTACCACATTTCTAACCCCAGTCATCGCACGCTACACCTACGACTGAGCCTGCACACACCTAGCAGCGACCACGATGAATAAATGACTGAATGAAATTAGGCTGTGCTGATGCCAGCACAAACCCACACTGATGATCGGCGTATGGAAGCCAGAGAAAATAATAAAAGCAGTGAAGCTCATTCATTGTTTTTATTGATCGGTACAACATTAAGACAATAAATGGGGGTCTTGTGACATCATGTGTTCACCGTACCCTGTTCATGAACAAGCACACACTAAGACCAATCTCTCTTCTCTCGCTATGTCGATTCCTCTATATGTCCTCCTTCCCCTGCCGGATTGCAATTATTTGATACTATCCACTACTGTGCATACACTTTTGTCAGACAGAGAAGACAGTCCATAGATACCTCCATTACATGTACCCATGTACTGTTACAGACTCTATACATACAAATCTATCTTAACAGTTAGCCGGACACAAAAAAGTGCTGTAAATTCCTGCTTACAGTGCTGTGCTAAATCAAGACCTACACGTACGTTTGTTACTTGCTGAAATACAAACAAAAAAAAAAAAGTTCTTTCTGTGACCAATCTTTACAAAAACAGGGAAAAATCCTCATTTCATAGTTATACAAAGACTTTAAAAAGTTTAGCCCACCAGGCTGCAACTCATTTTAATCAGTGAAATTTACTGGTTCCTAAAGGTAATTTAATCCACTAATAAAACTGAATTTGCCGCGTTACATAAGTTCACTTGATGCTACGTTTAATGTGTCTAATGTCGAAACATTAATCTCATACAACACATTCAACGATAAATTCAGTGATGCATTCCACTGTATCTATTATACAGTTATTAAAATACTAAAAGTACAACAATAGTTTATGCTTCAGGAGACATTGAGATCTGGATTTAAATCTATGAAGATGACGGGGTTTGTGTTTTCACCATGAAAACATCGTGTTCCCAAATACGGCCAAAACAATACCTTCCCTAATGCTTTGCCATGATTAAAAAAACAAAGGTTCACTCAACGGTGACATGAGGAAATAAATAAATAAAGTGCTATCGTGTGAATAAGTTAAGATGGGTTAGAGGTTTTCGAGCCAAACAGAGTTGTTTCCAGTGTGATGGCAGTGTTGAAGGAAGCGCCCTCGGTTTGTACTCGTGCCAGAGTTCAGCGCAGTGAGTGGTGGGCATTACAGTCGCACAGGAGCCTCCTCTCTGCCCTCAGCACCAGCCGTCTCTGTCTGCAATGGTACAAAACAACATGTCCTCGCTCTATGGGCACCGCCTGTCTCCTTTTTACTGCTTTCGGTTTGCTTCCGTTCACTCACACACATCTGCACCGCGCCGTGTTTTACTTCTCCTGCCCTGAACTTCTGCAGCTTGTGAGGAAAACACTGTAGACAAAGGCTGAAAAAAAAGTCCTCAACCCATTCGGTGTTTTCTTTTAAAGCCAAAAAGGCGCCAGCCGCAGAACAATCATTAATCAAAGATAATGCAGTAGTCGTTAGAGTAGTAGTAAGTTTTAAACAATTATTTGTTGGTTTTTTAAAGCTTCGGCGTGATTGTTGGTTCAACAATTTTTTTAATTTTATTATATTTATCAAGTATCAGCTGTCTATCAAGTAACTCTTTAGGATGATTGTTGGGTTTAGTGCATCAAATAAAGTTTTGGATTATTATTTATTTAACTGATGAGACATCTACGTTTCTAGTTTTGTTTAAGTAACTTTTGAATTTGTTAATGAATTTATTAGCTGTTCTGATTAATTAGACTTCCATAGCTGTGTTGAGGAGGAAGTGGAAGAGGTGTGACGGACGCTGTCCTTTGTCTTTCTTTAACCTCATTTTTAAGTTGAAAAATGTTTGTTCGGTTTTGTTTTAAAAAGAAAATAATCGATGGACTAAATCAGAAACGACAGTGTTGATCGATTTGTCTGTTGAATAAAATAACCACATACAAAAACCTCAGTACCGTTTCATATACAACCAAACCCTGTGTGTGTGTGTGTGTGTGTGTTTGTGAGTGAGTGAGTGAGTGAGTGAGAGAGAGAGAGAGACAGACTAATGTTAGCAGTTAGCATGTCTTTACAGCTAGCGCTAATGTGCTAGCTGCTCTGCTGTCTCTGTCGGCAGTTGAAAATCCTGACAGAGAGAGAGGGAAAATGCTGAGACCAGCCCTCGAAGAGGAGGGCTCTATGGCCAAACCGTATTTCCAATCATTGAACCGACATAACTGGGGGCATCGCATGCCCTTCCTGATCGTTTTACATAGTTATTTTGTGTCGATAAATGAAGAAACGTGCCCTCAGGAGCAAGAGAGAGAAACGTTACTTCTGCCTTCCTTAAGAAAATTTCCCTCCTTTTTTAACATGGGAGTGAATGACGCTGAGGATGTGAGTACTCGATCAGTTGGCCTGTATGGAGCCAAAACTATAAAAGAGACAGCTTCAACAGTGTTATCGCTGCGATCACCTCGAATTTTCCTACATTTGAGGGGATAATCATGTCTGTAGTGGGGCATTTGAGGCCACGGTAGTCGAATACGTTTTATTTTTTCACTGATTTTTCTCCCTGCTCCTCACTCAAGCTGATGATGTCATCCACTCTAGCTCAAACATTCCGCCACATACACACCCATTATAAACCCAGAAATTTGACTAAAAACCTGCTCAACTTTGAGCCTTGATAGTTTAAAAACGGTAAAAGCTGTCGATGAGTGTCGTGAATCCCTGAAGATAAGGGAAGCATACCTCCGTTTTAAAGTTCAAATGCAGTCTCTCGGTTAAAGTATGCCAGAGCAGTTCATTGTTGAAAATGTCTGTTGAAATGTACTTTTTTTCAGGCCTCCCCAGTCATTCCCTATGGGAAATTTTTCGCAGTTTTTCCAGAATAAATTCGCGAAAAACACGCGAATCTCTTAGAAAAGTAATAGCACTCGATTCGGGATCAAGACGCACGTTTTGATATATAATTTGTTGGGGTCCTCTCACCGCTGCGGGCCGCATTCATGTTCGAAAAAGGGCGGAAAATGAATAATAATAATGCCATGAAACACGCAGAAGAACAATAGTTGACGAGTGCCTACGGCACTCGTCAACTACTCCCAGAGCTTGCTAGCTCTGTGAGTAGTTGACGAGTGTCGTAGGCACTCGTCACTAATAAGAATAAGCGCGGTGGATAACATATAGTGTGCGCTTTCAGGCACACTCAATAAGCGCGGTGGATAACATATAGTGTGCGCTTTGCACGCACACTCAATAATATTACAAAAGTAAGTGACCATGATATAAATAATAACCGCAGGGTATAAATGAAATAAAAAAAATTACACCAAGAAAGTAAAAAGTGAAAGCCAAATTAATGAAATCAGCATAATTAGCTCCTTAAAGTAAAACAATCATCCTTGTTACAAATTAAATAAATCACAACCTCACTTTGTTCAATACACTTACTTACTTATTAGAAAGGGTCAGCCTCCGTGGCTGGGAAGTGAAGCCAATGCGAAAGTGCCAAAAACTGCAGTTCCTCAAACGTCCACTTGAGGCTGGCTCCAGAAGTGAGTCAGTCTCCATAAGTCCCCATGTTCAAATGTCCAACTTCACAGCAGAAATAAACATGTTTACAGCCTGGTACAAAAAACTGTTTTGGTCTCTGTAGCTGATTTCCCTGTTCATGACAACTGTACTGAGGGTGAATTTATATACAACTCACCTGCACAGATTTTGAGCTCTTCAGAAACCTACAGGTGACGTCACACTGTTTATTCTTTATACTGTCAGGGGGTATGACCACTCACTTAGTGACGACTTTGACTTTCTACTTCTCTTATACACCATGTTCTACCATCATCCTGTGATATTTACTTGAAATGACAACAAAACAACATATGAATGTCTTTATTTTCTTCTTATTTCCAGGTCGTCCATGTGTGGATTGTCACGCATTTGAGTTCATGCAGAGGGCGCTGCAAGACCTAAAGAAGACCGCCTTCAACCTTGACGCCAGGGTGAGTGAAGTCTGACAAAAGTGTTAGAGTTATGATTCACAAGCTGATGAGTCTCGTTGGGTTGGTTGTATATACTGGAGGTTTGTATGTGTTATTTTATTCAACAAGACAAATCAGATCAACACCGTTGTTTCTGATTTATTCCATTGATTATTTCTTTTAAAACAAAATAAACAAACATGTTCAAACTTAAAACATGAGGTTAAAGACAAAGGACAGCTTCCGTCACACCTCTTCCTCCTCACACAGCTGATGGAAATTAATCAGAACCGCTAATAAATTCATTAACAAATTCAAAATGACTTAAACAAACTATAACTTAGATGTCTCATCAGTTAAATAAATAATCAACAACACTTTATTTGATGCACTAACCCAACAATCATCTAAAGATTTACTTGATAGACAGCTGATACTTGATAAATATTATGTCATATAAAAATATTTTGAACCAACAATCAATGCCGAAGCTTTAAACTCAACAAATAATGTTTAACTTACTACTACTACTGCATTATCTTTGATTAATGATTGGTTCTGGCGCCTTTCGGCTTTAAATAAAACACCTAAATGGGTTGGAGGACTTTTTTTCAGCCTTTGTCTGCCGTGTTCCTCACAAGCTGCAGAAGTTCAGGGCAGGAGAAGTAAACCACGCACTGTGCAGATGCACGCAGCAAACCGAAACAGTAAAAGTGAGACAGCTGTGCCCCTCGAGCTGAGTTACATGTTGTTTTGTCCATTGCAGACAGAGACGCTGGTGCTGAGGGCAGAGAGGAGGGCTCTGTGCGACTGTATGCCCACCAACTCACTGCGCTGAACTCTGCACGAGTACACCCGAGGGCGCTTCCTTCCACCTGCCATCACACTGGAAACAACTCTGTTCTCAAACCTCTAACCCATCTTAACTTATTCACACGATAGGCACTTTATTTTATTTATTTCTCTCATGTCACCGTTGAGTGAACCTTTGTTTTTTAATCACGCAATCATTAGGGAAGTTATTGTTTTGCCTTATTTGGGACACTGATGTTTTACATGGTGAAACACACCCCGTCATCTTCATAGGATTTAAATCCAGATCTCATCTGTCTCCTGAAGCATAAACTATTTTTTGTACTTTTTAGTATTTGTATAACTGTATAATAGATACAGTGGAATGCATCACTGAATTTACTCGTTGAATGTGTTGTATGAGATTAATGTTTACGACCATTATACACATTAAACTGTAGCATCACGTGGAACTTATTTAACTGCGCAAATTCAGTTTTAATTAGTGGATTAAATTACCTTTAGGAACCAGTAAAGTTTCACTGATTAAAATGATTTGCAGCCTGGTGGGCTAACTTTTTAAAGTCTTTGTAATAACTATGAGGATTTTCTGTTTTTGTAAAGAATTGGTCAACAGAAAGAACTTTTTTTTGTTGTATTTCAGGCAGTACAAACGTACGTGTAGGTCTTGATTTAGCACAGCACTGTAGCATGAATTTACAGCACTTTTTGTTCCTCTACTGTTAATATAGATTTGTATGTATAGATTCTGTACATGTACATGGGTACATGTAATGGAGGTATCTATGGACTGTCTTCTCTGTCTGACAAAAGTGTATGCAACAGTAGTGATAGTATCAAATGAATTGCAATACCGGCAGGGGAAGGGAGGACGTATAGAGGAATCGACATAGCGATAGAAGAGAGATTGTCTTATTGTTGCTTGTTCATGAACAGTGTACGTTGAACACATTATGTCACAAGACCCCCATTTATTGTCTTAATGTTGTACCTATCAATAAAAACAATGAATGATCTTCACTGCTTTTATTATTTTCTCTGGCTTCTACCGCCGATCATCAGTGTGGGTTTGTGCTGGCATCAACACAGACTAATTCATTCAGTCATTTATTCATCGTGGTCTCTGCTAGGTCTTGCAGCTCAGTCGTAGGTGTAGCGTTGCGATGACTGTGTTAGAAATGTGGTAAAGGTATTTCCACTTCTTCCACTACAGACGAGGGAAGAAGAACAGCAAACACTCGATTTGATCGACTCAGCTACGATTTTTCTCGATTGTCTCAATATGTGAGACAATGCTTAGGCGTACACAACACAGAGGCCTGTGTGTTAAAGGTCACATTTGTACTAGAGTAACAGAAAATGAATCAACATCAATTTTGATAACCAGTTAAAAATGTTTTAAGGAAAGGAAGATCCTCCGATACAAACCTCCACCAAGCACCAAACCTGGGGCGACAGAGCCTTCTCCTCCCTCTGGAACTCTCTTCACCTTCAAATCCCAAAACAAAAACACACCTTTAATATATGTCTTGAAGAAATTCAATATACAATACAATTTTATACAATTGCAAGTGGAAAATCTTTGAGTTTCCAGCTCACGGTCAGACAAAACAAAACATCTAAAGCCGTCACACATGCGGTTGCTTAGGGCCACAGCTGATCTTTGAACAGTTTGTTTTGTTTTCTCCATCATTTACTTCTCACATTACATACAGAAAGAGATTTGATGTTGAATGATTTGTCCATCTCGATTTGTTGACTGCATTAGAAGTTCTTTGGGGCCCACAAACGAAATCTTGCTTAGGGCCCTTTAAATGCTTAGGGCAGGCCCTGCTGGGGTCACACATTGAGCTTCAGGAAACTGTGATGATTTTTCACACACTGTCATTGACATTTTAGAATAAATGATTCATCTACTGATCATATTCACAGACAGTGACACGTACATTTAGTCGTTGCATAAATGGAGTTGTTAACACAGAGTTTTTCATCTAACACTGACTGTCTAAGAGCAACACCTTGAATCACAGCAGCACTTTGCCTCTGTGTTCATTGATCCAAGGAGCTGCTCTGCAGAGCCTCAAGCCTGTCACAGCAGTGTGTGTGTGGGCTACCAGTCACAGCAGCGATGCTATAAGGTCCTGCTGTTTTAGCTGACCTCATCCCCTCCCACACACACGCACACCTCTTTATTTATCTACAGAAAACCTGTAATACCTCAACCCACACCAGCAGGAGGAGCTCTTAGTAAAGGCAAGCAGCCAGATGTGTCGCAGCAATGCAGCACTCTGCTCACACTCTCTGCTTCGCCCCATGGCTATAAATGCAGATGGGATGAAACTCAGTAAACAAAGACAAAAAGGGGGGAACTGAGGCACTACACTGGACACTGAAGTACCTGCAGTGACCAGGCAGGAATCCCAGCCAAGAAGCACCAGCATGTGGTAGCCTATCGAGGCCCCTTATACTGCACCACAGAAGACAAGCGACCTTATTGCATAGAGACACTCCATCCACTTCAACAAAGTATGGATAAACAAAAACCGACAGTTAGTTTGAAACAAGTTTTACAAAAGAACAACCTCCTTTAGCTGCCTCCCGTAGCAAAAATGGGTTTTATTATTACATTCTTGCAGACAAACTCTAAAAATCCTCTAGATAAAAGAATAAACAAGGATTTTAACACATTAGTTTTTCTAGGATTTGTTGCTGGAAGAAAAAAATGCATTCTTGTGCTGAATGGAGAAGAGAAAAGTAGCATGGCATTATTCTATGATCTGCTTTTCCAAGCCAAACACGCCTTGAGAATGTTAACTTACAAATTAGCTGTTCATCTGCCACATCAGAGTTTGTTGTATTGTTTGTTTCGTATTGTAAAAAATATATAGACACCACAATGACACTTTAGATTACCTGTCTTATTATAAAAGTGTCCTAAACATACTGATATCCTAAACATAAAATGTTGGAAAAATGTTATTATCCTTTATGCTTTCAGTATTTTTCCATTTTGAGATGACCCAGTATGACCTGGGTTGGTAGTTGCAACATTAAGTCTATTAACAGTCGGCACTGTCTTTCCAAGAAGGGCAGCTGTTGATGAGCAAGTTGTAGGTGACAGATAGGCCATGGGTGTCATTCTTTGTTTTGAGGAAGTGCCGCTTTCAATATATATTCTGTGTTGAACCTTTGAACATTTACTGAACCACAGAGTCTGTGAGTTGTTCCCTTGCTGCAAGTTACTATTAAATGATCTATCTTAAAAAGTCTGACGGCGTCCTGAGGGTTATTGAATAATTTTGCAGCAACTTGATTATCCATGTAAATGTGAAGGCAGGGGTCCAAGAACAGATCCTTGTGGTAAAACACAAAGTTGCACCATTTCAAATGTTCATCCATTTACATTTACAAATTGTTGCGAACAACCCTAAAATCCAAGGATTTCAAGAACATGATTTAGAGTGTTCATCTGATTTGTTGCTGATTATAAAGTGTTTTGGATGTCAGACAGCAGATTAGGTAAGAGCTATGTGGGTTAACATGTGAGGAGAATTTACAGAAGTTGCCTACACTTTATTCCTTGCACGTATCATTAATTATGAACTGTCATGTAGCAGTGTTTGAACCCAACCTCAGTCATGGGTTTGTTTTAAATACATCCATTTTATTATCCAGTGTTGCAAAACTACTCCTGTCTGACATATTTATTTTATCATGCAGCTCTAACATCCCGTAACAGCGGTGAGTTCTTGGGTGAGTTGTTGATATTTTGTCTGATACATACGTAACAAAACCTGTTAAAGGAACTACAAGTCAAAGTGGGAAATTATCTTTTACTCATGAAAACATGAAAGCAGCTCAAGAAGATTCAAAATATAAAAGACAAACGACATAAAACAGGCGTCACACAATGAGCTCCAGGAAACTGTGATGAGCATTTTCTTTGACAGTTTAGAATAAATTGACTCCTCTGTTGATCAAATTTATTAATGAGATGAAGGCACCATAACATTAGGAAACTGTAAAACTCTTTCTTACCCACACCTCTTTATTTATTTACAACAGGGATTGCGTGATGGAAAAAAGAAAATCTGCAATACCTCAATCCACACCACAAGGAGGAGCTCTAAGTAAAGGCAAGCAGCCAGATGTGTCGCAGCGATGCAGCACTATGCACACTCTCTGCTTCCCCCATAGTTATAAATGCAGATGGGATGAAACTCAGTAAACAAAGACAAAAAGAGGAAACTGAGGCACTACACTGGACACCAGCAAGAACCTGCAGTGACCAGGTGCCAAGAGATACCACCATGTAGTGTACTGCCAGCACTATTGACGCAAATCCCTTTACACTGCACCACAAGCAACCTTGTTTCACAGGATACTCCAGTTCTGCTGCTGAGGCACCTTTAACCTACCAGTTTTTTTATTGCAAAGAGTGACTGAGAGGTTTGAGTATGCAGAGACCCCAAGTATACGCTGAATCACGCTGAAAAATCTGTGGTCAAGCAGCCTCCACTTTCTTTCTCCCACTCGCTCATTGGCTTCTTCTCTTCAACTTTCCTTTCATCTTCCCCTGGAAAGAGCTGAGTGAATCGTTTCCAGCTGTTTGACATTCTCAGCTGGGGGCAAACAAGCGAAATCATCTTTTTCTCTTCTCCTTCTATCCCTCTATATTAATTGGGCATTAGTTGACCTTGCCACAAAAGTTTGCTCACCTCACGTAACCGTGGTACCACCCAGCCAGGATGACTCTGAAGCATGTAAATACAGTACATAATTCAGTCATGCTTTATGTGGGAAAACTGTATAGAAAGGACAGAGGTCAGTAACAGCACAAGACTGCATATAGATGTAGATATTCTCTAAGAAAACTACAGCTGTGGTTTCGAACTTTGTTTGATATTTTGCCACCACTTGTTGTGTCTCCAATGTGTCACTTGGAATTGATTTTAAACAATGTTATAATGCTACAGCTACTGATGTAATAGTTAATATTGTTAAAATAACCTTTTCATACAATTGAACGGTTAATGTTTAGGTTGTTTGATCAAGTTTGCATTCATACTAATACCACTTGGACTGGCAGAAGATGGGTGTTTCAAGCATTTATCCATTACTTTTAGCCAGTTTAACTTATAACCTGTGTAAAGTAAGTAATAAATATGTGAGTTTGTAAGACCAAAGAAGAAAGTGTTATTAACCACCCAGTCAAATTTGAATGACTAAAAATAGCGACAAGTTTATGAAATTAGGTGTCAAAATCAGGTAAAAAATGAGCAGCTCAGCTCCAGGGCTGTGGGGGCGTGTCCTCTGAATGTGCTGAAGCCACGCCCCCTAATGGGAGCAGTCAAGCAGCCAGTTTGAAGCGACTGAAACGTGTCAGATGAGTTCAGACTAACTTTGAAACACTCTGAGCGAGATAAATTGATCTTTGTCTCTCTGCTAGGGGTGCAGGGGTATGCTCAGGGTGGCCTCAGCGTGTCATCGAGCCACCCTTTAAGGACCGCCCACAAAAGCCTACAGGCAATCGTATGGCTTGCGTCTTTGCTTTTACACACGTAGTGTATAAAAGCTTCAATTCTTCAATTGAACTCTTTGAAATGATTATTCAGTACATATTGGCATCACCCTGCAGCTCCATACTGGCACTTTGGTTTAAGCCACAGGGATAGCAGGAGGCCGGAGGATGTGCCAATGTTAGCAGGACACCATAAATAAGTGATACGTATGATAATGCATTAATTATACATATGCATATTTTTGCTGGGCCACCATGAATTACTCATTACGTGACAATCTTGAAAAACGTCTGCAGAAAAATGTGTGACTGAGGAATTATGAAGAAGAAAAGAAATCATGAAATGATGAAGTAAGCATAGTAGTACGTAGTAAGCACAGATGCAGCTCAGCTGGTTGCCATGACAGCCTGAGTAGTTTTCTTTCTCAGTTATATTACGTTTTTAGCCATACAGTGTTGTTTATGTAACACTATACAACAGTTAACGTTCCATGAGTGCTGATATAGAGCACAACACAACTGGGACTTTTAACTACATATATTACTCCGCTTCACAGGTGTTCTTAATTTGTTTCGTTAATGGTCGTTATCTATCTTAAATTTTAACGAACTTTGCACCGCGAAGATGAACATTTTTCCACAAATAACATTTGACTTCAGCTATGAATGGTCGTCAGAAGGAGACGAAGGGAAGGAAAGAAGCCTGGACACAAACTTCCAGGTGTGATCATGACATCAGACAATATTAGAGAAGAGCAAAAACAAAGCTAACACCGTGAGGCAAACAACAACGGGCTTAAACAGTTTTCAAAGTCTCAAAAATATTAAACTGTGTTGCACATATGCTGTAACATAGATCATATACATCATAAACTGTTGTCACATATTCATATATCATATATAATCAGTACATCACGAAATAATCGATGATAACACTCATCATAACCTCAACTTATCTACTTCACAACAACTGCGTAAGGTTTGATTTGATAAGATTTGATTGACACTGGGAACTATAAGCAACAACACACACGTCATTAGTTTCAGATGTTGCTAAATCCTGATTGGTGCACGGAAATAACCTTTCCTCATTTGATGTTTTGTTGTTGGTAGGGGTAACCGTCTAACACATCAGTCCAACATCTCCCATAGGTGTTCAATTGGGTTAAGCTGCTGTGACTGTGAAGCCTATGATTCACATATTTTTCATACTCACTGAGCTATTCAGTAACCCATGCTCCTTATGAATAGAGGTATTGTCATCCTGGAAAAGTCCACTCTCATCAGCATAGAAAAGTTTCAATGTAGGATAAACATGATCACTCAGAACAACTTTGTATTGGTTTGCTGGGACAAGTGGACCGAAACCATGGCAGCAAATAGCCCCCCACAGCAAAACAGAGTCACTGGATCCCCTCACTACAAGGATCAAGTATTCAGGCATCTATAGCAGATTTTAATGATGCTAGACTGACTTGTAATCAGGTGAATGGTGTGTCTGTCATTCCCACTCCCAGTACGTCTGTTTCTGAACTATGTAACTTTGTGCTCCACGTTCGATATCTAGCACCACCAACAATCAAACTTATTTTGGTGAAATATGGATCATATGTTCTAGAGAAAATGTTTTCCCTCCGATGCCCTAACATCAACTCTTTGAGCGTTTCTGCTATGTCTTGTGTTGTTACCCTTAGCATTTCCTATTTTTTGATCACAAGTATTATAATCATAATACCCAGTAGTCCATATGTCAACAGTGGTATTACACTCGGTGTAATAAATCTCAAAAATACCCATTTCTAAGTATTAATAACATTGTAACAGACACATTTTATAATATACTTGATGATTACATTTATCGTTTTGGGCTTCAAAATACGGTCATGATACTGAAAAGGTATTAATAAAATATTTGGGACACCCACACACACACAAAAAAAGAGTAAAAAGCATGTTGACAAACAAACGTTTTATTACATGTTGTCAAAGGTCTGCACTTGATACTGTGATGATCATAACAATATCTGTGTTGCTGAAGATCGGGTGTTGGGTATTGAAAATGTAGCATCAATGGAAAAGTACCATCTGCACACTAACTTTAAGCCACAAAATGTATGCATTTATTCTTCTCCTAATTTCAGTAGTATTATTATTTATTCTATACTAAATTGATTGATTCTTCATGACCTTGTTCACAAGCTTTTTATCTTCACCTAGATCCTCTTCAGCAGTATCCATCTTTGCCTTATTCAAGCTTTAGCTCTTTTGCTGCTTTCTCTAGCTCTGCCTCTTCTGCAGGATCAAGCTTCACATCTTCCAGTGCTTTCATTAACTCTGCCTCTTCTGCAGGATCAAGCTTTGGTTCTTCCTCTGCGGCGGCATCAAGCTTCACATCTTCCAGTGCTTTCTTTAACTCTGCCTCTTCTGCAGGATCAAGCTTCACATCTTCCAGTGCTTTGTTTAACTCTGCCTCTGTGGCAGCGTCAAGCTTTGGGTCTTCGCTTGCAGAGGCATCAAACAGAAAATACCGCAGTGCGAAATCTATCAATTGCTTTCCGGCAAAAACCGCCACATCTTTCAGTACTTTCTCTTCCATATTGGCAGAGGCAAGCTCCAGGGCTTCCTTTGCGGCAGTATCAAACTTCACATTTTCCAGTGCTTTGTTTAACTCTGCCTCTGTGGCAGCGTCAAGCTTTGGGTCTTCGCTTGCAGAGGCATCAAACAGAAAATACTGCAGTGCCAAATATATCGCATCTTCCAGTACTTTCTCTTCCATATTGGCAGCGGAAAGCTCCACGGCTTCCTTTGCGGCGGCATCAAGCTTCACATCTTCCAGTGCTTTCTTTAACTCTGCCTCTTCTGCAGGATCAAGCTTCACATCTTCCAGTGCTTTCTCTAGCTCTGCCTCTTCTGCAGGATCAAGCTTCACATCTTCCAGTGCTTTCTCTAGCTCTGCCTCTTCTGCAGGATCAAGCTTCACATCTTCCAGTGCTTTCTCTAGCTCTGCCTCTTCTGCAGGATCAAGCTTCACATCTTCCAGTGCTTTCTCTAGCTCTGCCTCTTCTGCAGGATCAAGCTTCACATCTTCCAGTGCTTTCTTTAGCTCTGCCTCTTCTGCAGGATCAAGCTTCACATCTTCCAGTGCTTTCTCTAGCTCTGCCTCTTCTGCAGGATCAAGCTTCACATCTTCCAGTGCTTTCTCTAGCTCTGCCTCTTCTGCAGGATCAAGCTTCACATCTTCCAGTGCTTTCTCTAGCTCTGCCTCTTCTGCAGGATCAAGCTTCACATCTTCCAGTGCTTTCTCTAGCTCTGCCTCTTCTGCAGGATCAAGCTTCACATCTTCCAGTGCTTTCTCTAGCTCTGCCTCTTCTGCAGGATCAAGCTTCACATCTTCCAGTGCTTTCTCTAGCTCTGCCTCTTCTGCAGGATCAAGCTTCACATCTTCCAGTGCTTTCTCTAGCTCTGCCTCTTCTGCAGGATCAAGCTTCACATCTTCCAGTGCTTTCTTTAACTCTGCCTCTTCTGCAGGATCAAGCTTCACATCTTCCAGTGCTTTCTCTAGCTCTGCCTCTTCTGCAGGATCAAGCTTCACATTTTCCAGTGCTTTCTTTAATTCTGCCTCTTCTGCAGGATCAAGCTTCACATCTTCCAGTGCTGAAGTTAGAAAGACATGTAATTGCTTCCATTAATAAAAGGACACATACTGAAACAATTAATCATTTAAAGAATTTAAAAAAAGAAACAAATAAAAATTATTCAAGACACTGAAATCCTAACATGTACATACAAAGGTATGACATCGCATCAACAGATAAGATACATCTGGTGCACAGAACACATTTCTTTAAATATTATGACAGCAACGTTAGTTCATCTGTTGGTTTTAAACACTTTAAAACTAGAACCATGTAAAATAAAGTCCTCAATATGAATGTTGTTGCTGTCATGCTAAATAATGAGACTAAAACTGAACGACAACAACATATTACATCAGATTTTATTATCTCATTACCTTGGTATGGTGCTGCATTGATCACAGCCACAAATGCAAAGACCAGCAACGCAATTTGGATCCTCATTTTCTGAAAGAAAACAGACATTAGAAAAACACTTCCAAATGGTCGGTGAGTATTTACTGATTCTGTAATGTCTGTGCAGAGTAGAGTCAAATAAAGAGTCAAATAGAGGCACTGCACTCACCTTTAGTTTGCAGCAGCGCTCAGGTACAGTATAAAAAGACCTCAACTCGAATCAGGAGTATTGTGACTCGTGAACTGATGCCCCTTAAATATACATGCTCCTGCAGCTACACTTATTTGTTCAGTGATGCCAGGTGAGAAAGGTAATCCAATGAAAAGTTTCCACATGTTCCGCTTGTTTGTGACAAACAATGCTCCAAGGCGTATATGACGTAATGTACAGCTACTTTTAACTCAGACACATGCCAAGTTTGCTAATGAACCAATTGTTTGAAATGACGATGCAGAAACTGCAGTGTGTTTGTGGAGCAATTATTTTCCTTAGTAACACTCTCATCATTAGTAAATCATTAGTTACTCAATATGAAAACGGATATTTTTGTGGTGATTGCTATCTGTAAAATTAATTTCACTGATGAGATTGAAACAAAGTGCACTTTTAGATTTACCACCCACCTTAGTTACTGTTGCCATACCTGTATTTTCCATTCGGACATGGCACAGTTCACAGTGATAACTATGGAGGATTTACCTTTGAAAATCTTAAACAATTGAGTGCTTCTTATAACCTTAGCTCCATGTGTTGGCTGTAAAAGAGAATCTTAAATATGAATGCTATTGCTACAAATGTCATGCTAAATAAAGTCTAATATCTAAAAGAGTAAATAAACTGCACAATAAATCGATTTGTGTATATTCAAACAGTATGTTTTTAGTTTTAATGTTTCAATAGAACTTTGAGGAATTGATGTGTTTGGCAAACATGACAGTATTGTCATTGTTGTTCATTGCTTGGTGCTGGGGGTTCTTCTATTTTCTATCTACACCACCTCCTTGGGTCCGATTATCCGCTCACATGGCTTTTCCCATCACTGCTATGCAGATGACACTCAGCTCTTTCTGTCATTTCCTCCCGATGACCCCTTAGTCTCCGCATGGGTCTCTGAATGCCTCTAGGATATATCCACATGGATGAAGGCACACCATCTTAAACTGAACTACTATACACAATGACATCAACATCAAAATCGACTCCCTATGTCTTACTCCAACCAGGGTGGCGAGAAACTTAGGGGTCATGATTGATGACTAACTAACCGTTTCTAATCATGTCGCCTCAGTTGCCCAGTCATGTGGCTTTGCACTTCACAACATCAGAAAAATCACTCAACATGCTACGCGACTACTAATATAGGCTGTGTTCATACCATGACTCGATTACTGTAATGCCCTCCTGACAGGCCTCCCAGCCTGCACAGTGAAACTTCTCCAGATGATCCAGAATGTGGCGGCGTGCCCGTTTTTCAATCAACCCAAACCCATTGATTGACCAACTGGGATTATGAGTGCTCAAAATTAAGGATGTCCCATTGAGGCAATAAAAAAGGTGTGTCAGACAATTCTGGGACAGTAGAGAAATGTATCATTACAAATTAAATTATTACATTTGTGTGTCATGTAATATATATCATTTTAAATAGTAGGTGTTCAAATAACAAAGATTTGAGCACCAGCTCTACATTACTTTATCTCTTACTTTTTTAAAAAAATACAAATTTATGTGTAATATTGCTTTAAGTAAGTATTAGGAACATGGTAATGTTACCGGGAATATAAACACAGGCTAAAACTGAATTTGTTTTCACAGACTGTAATTTTACAGTACCAGGCATCTTTTATAAAACACTTTGATTATTAATTTCAGCATTTTGAGCTTCAAAATACAGTAACGATACAGGAAATGCTACTGTAGGGTTATGAAACTGATTAATAAATATTTGGACACCCACACACAAAAAAAAGAGAAAAAGCATGTTCAAATAAACATTTTATTTCATATTGACAAAAGGCCTGTACTTGATCCTATTACTCTACGACGGTGCTTCAATGGTTGAAATACTATTTATTGTGCAGAATGTGATGATCATAACGATACCCGTATTGCTGAAGTTCAGGTGTTGAGTATTTAAAAAGTAACATCAATGGAAAAAGTACCATCTGCACACTAACTTTAAGCCACAAAACATAAAACATCCTTGTTCCATTTTAAATTGATTTATTCTTTATGACCTTCTCATCTTCACAAGTGTCCTCTTCAGCTGGGTCCTTTTCAACAGTATCAAGCCTTCACACTTGCCAGTGCTTTCTTTAACTCGGCCTCTGTGGCAGCATCAAGTTTTGGTAGCTCCTCTGCAGCGGCATCGCCCTTCACACTTGCCAGTGCTTTCTTTAACGCGGCCTCTGTGGCAGCATCCAGCTTTGGCTCTGCCTCTGCAAAGGAATCGGCCTTCACACTTGCCAGTGCTTTCTTTAACTCGGCCTCTGTGGCAGCGTCAAGTTTTGGCAGCTCCTCTGCAGCGGCATCGGCCTTCACACTTGCCAGTGCTTTCTTTAACGCGGCCTCTGTGGCAGCATCCAGCTTCGGCTCTTCCTCTGCAAAGGAATCGGCCTTCACACTTGCCAGTGCTTTCTTTAACGCGGCCTCTGTGGCAGCATCCAGCTTCGGCTCTTCCTCTGCAAAGGAATCGGCCTTCACACTTGCCAGTGCTTTCTTTAACGCGGCCTCTGTGGCAGCATCCAGCTTCGGCTCTTCCTCTGCAAAGGAATCGGCCTTCACACTTGCCAGTGCTTTCTTTAACGCGGCCTCTGTGGCAGCATCCAGCTTCGGCTCTTCCTCTGCAAAGGAATCGGCCTTCACACTTGCCAGTGCTTTCTTTAACGCGGCCTCTGTGGCAGCATCCAGCTTCGGCTCTTCCTCTGCAAAGGCATCGGCCTTCACACTTGCCAGTGCTTTCTTTAACGCGGCCTCTGTGGCAGCATCCAGCTTCGGCTCTTCCTCTGCAAAGGAATCGGCCTTCACACTTGCCAGTGCTTTCTTTAATGCGGCCTCTGTGGCAGCATCCAGCTTCGGCTCTTCCTCTGCAAAGGAATCGGCCTTCACACTTGCCAGTGCTTTCTTTAACGCGGCCTCTGTGGCTGCGTCCAGCTTTAGCTCTACCTCTGATGAAGTTAGAAAGACATTGCATCCATTAATAAAAGGACATGTACTGAAACAATTAATCATTTAAATAGTTTTAAAAAAGAAAGAAGAAAAAGAATTTGCTTTTTGAATCATGAATAAAAATTATTCAAGACACTGACATCCTAACATGTACATACAAAGGTATGACATTGCATCAACAGATAAGATACATCTGGTGCACAGAACACATTTCTCTAAATATTATGACAGCAACGTTAGCTCCATGTGTTGGTTTTAAACACTTTAAAACTAGAACCATGTAAAATAAAGTCCTCAATATGAATGTTATTGCTGTCATGCTAAATAATGAGACTAAAACTGAACGGCAACAACATATCACATCAGATTTTATTATCTCGTTACCTTGGTATAGTGGTGCTGCATTGATCACAGCCACAAATGCAAAGACCAGCAACGCAATTTGAATCCTCATTTTCTGAAAGAAATAAAAAAAAAAAAATTGAAATATATAGATATAAAACATTAGAAAAATACTTCCAAATGGTCGGTGAGTATTTAGAAAGCAGCAAACTCTGTGACTGTGAAGTGAAGTTAATGCTGTAGTGCTAAAAACTGTAATTCAGGCCACAGAACATTTGAACCTCCATAAGTGGCCAACTTCACGCCAAAAATAAAAATATTTATAGTCTTGTACAAAAAATTATTTCCCCGTTCATGACAACTGTACTGAGGCTGATCTTGTTTTTAAATCACCTTTTCAAATTATATTAAGGCTTAATGTTACACATAGTTAACAGCATTGATTAATGGGTAGGTGCCAAAGGTTTGCAGAAATTATGATTAGCCAGGAAGCGGACGAGCAGTACAGCCAACATGCTATCGGCCAGCGCCACATATTTTATATTTTAACCTTCAAAACAGCACTTCGGAAATCTATGGGTGATGTCACTCAAGTGCTCTTTTTACTGTCATCTGTGTTTAGTTACCGATTCTGAAGTAGCATAGAATCAAATAAAAAGTCAAATAAAGTCACTGTACTCACCTTAGGTTTGCAGTAGTTCTCAGGTAAAAAGGACTTCAACTCGAATCCGGAGTATTCTGACTCTTGAACCGATGCACCCTAAATATATACATACTTCTGACCTACAAATATTTGTTCAGAGACCCCTGGTGACAAAGATCATCCAATGAAATGTTTCCACAGAGTTTTGCTTGTTTGTGACAAACGGTGCCTCAAGGCACTGCTTGTCCATCTTTCTTTGGGCTACTTTCCAATGGGGATCCTGAGGTTTTCTGCTTGTTGACCGCTAATTTACAAGACACATAAAATAATGAACAATCAATCAAATAATGAGACGAAATAAAAGTACAGTATGTTTTTAATACAGTTAAAAAATATAATCCAGTCATAAGTGAGAAAAGTCTCTGAAACCTGGGGGTAAATAAACAAAGACCGGTTAGACCACAATATTTGTGTCACTAATTTTTCAGCTCTTAGGCAAATTTTGCTGATGAACTGACTGATGTGGTTTTGAAATGACGATGTTTAATGACGATTTAAACAAAATGTTCACTTTTAGGTCTGGCAACTGACGATGTGCAGTTCGATCCAGAAATATTTATACAGTGATACAGTTTTCAGAATTTTGGCTCTGCACGCAACCACAATTTGTTCTTGTACTGCGAAAATTGGTTAATAGTCCTATTTATGATATGTGAATTCGTTTGGCTCCTTTGTTAAATCTAATATCTGAAAGAGTCAATGAACCACATATTCAATCGATTCACTACCTGCAAGAGCCATAACTCAGGACAGGATCAGGATCAACTCCTACAAATCGAGGAAACAAACAAAACAGTGGAACCGTTTATAATCTAAAATCTAAATTTTAACACCTGTAACCCTACAAACTAATGTAGATCATGATGTGCTCCATGGCCTTGAAATGTTAGGCTATGATTGTGGGTGGTAATTTAGTTAACAGAACAAGCAGACAAACACAATGTTTAATCCATTTCTTACACTTTTGCTCTTTGGTTTTTGGATTAAGTAAAAAAAAAAAAAAGATCCAACACTACTCGCTCTGTCATTCTTATAATGTCAACGTTTTAGACAGTCTGAACTAGCTTTTCACCTTACCTTTCCAATATTTATTTTTCAACTGTCATTGTCTTTGGGCCCTGTGGATTAGGTAAAATGGGCTGTTGCAAATCAGTTACAAACAGCGAGACAGTGTACAGAGGTCATCTATACACAGTGTTACAGTAAATGTGTTGTCTCAGTCAAAGCCTTAATGCTCCAGTGTGTAGGATTTACATAGCAGTCCAGACTCCTCTCGTTTCTTTTTTTTAAATGTTCTTTTATCGTGACATAATGTTATAACATGACAAATGTCCTCATTTAAATTTTTCTGAAATTTGTTTTTTAACTGTCGCCATTGGGCCCTGAGGGTTAGGTAAACTGACTGACGCGTTTTTATTTTCCTTCAGTTTCTGCTAAGTGTATTATGCCTGTGTTTGTGTTTGACTAGACCATGTTGCAAATCATTTAACAAACAATGCTCGGAGGCATTGGAAACGGTGTGGATGATCAGGATGATCTCAAAGAAAGCCTATGTGAATGTGTAACACTGTTACAGGCAAAAAGAAATGAGAATGAATTGGCTCATCCACATATAACGAGTTACCAGTCAGTTACCAGTTTTGTGAAATGTTTGGGTTTTGTGAAAGGTTGCTGTGTTTTGTGAAAGGTTGCTGTGTTTTATGAAATGTTGCTGTGTTTTGTGAAAGGTTGCTGTGTTTTGTGAGATGACGTGTTCTGTAATGTTGCCTTCAGATATTTGTTTTTTTTACCGTTGTCTTGGGGCCCTGAGGGTTAGGTAAACTGGGTGACGCGTTTTTATTTTCCTTCAGTTTCTGCTAAGCGTATTATGCCTGTGTTTGTGTTTGACTAGACTACATGTTGCAAGTCATTTAACAAACAATGCTCTGAGGCATCGGTGTGCAACAGTGTGTGGTTACTTACCTGAAATCGTGTTTGATCAGGTGTGTCATCTCAAATGAAAGTTTAAAGTTTCTGAACATTGTTGCACATTCACAGTTTTGTAGGCTGAAACCATCCAGTACCGTTATAATAAATTCTCATCATGAAGCTTATACTGTGTTGTTAACTTAATCTTATCATCTTATATTTACCTATATAAGCTCCATAACTTGGGGAGTTAAGTGTTTTAAAGATAGGATTTATAGCAGAGACACTGTATTGAATTGCTTATTTTTTTGCACCTACCTAATTTTTATGGTGTCCAACAATAACTTAAAAATAAAATCCCACTTAGCTTTACATGATTCAAGTATTTTATCTTCTTATATCTTCATATATGTTTGCCTCTGTGGCTGGATTGCTCCTCATGGTCACTTCAGTGGACCCTATAAGACATATGATGAAAGAATCAATTTTAAAATTAATTATTCAACATTTGGTTTGTTCATGTTTTCTATCTGAAGGAAAGGAAACTGTGCGTCCCTTAAAGTTAGGCCATATTCATGGATTTATCTCAGGACGGACATTATCCATAGTGATGAGGTCAGAGGGAGTTCTGCCCATTCTTTCCCATTATCATGAAGCCTGAGGGTCAAAACATTTAATACACGACAGGACAACATTTCAGTTTTGTGAAATGTTTTTGTGGTTCTCATAAAACCACTAGGTGGGGCTACATGATCCGTGGCACTTTCTGTATTGCTCCTTTTTTAGTGGAGAGTAACAGTACATTCAAATATATATGTATGAAGAATAAACATGTTTTTTACACTTCCATACTCAGAGGTCAACATCCTCAGGACAATAATAATTAGTGATACGATAAAGCACTTAAAGATGCATCAGAAACAGTTTCAAAGTCTAGTATGGCTTTGTACCTCTGACCTGTTGCCACGAGAGGGAGACAGACCTCTGCTAATAAGTTAGAACACACACACACACACACACACACACACACACACACACACACACACACAATATGTAATTGTGTTATTACTTCAACAAACCTGTGCGTCCAATACATTTTAGAGATAAATATTCTGCTGTCTTATGACACATTCATATGACATCTATGGTTACTTAGAATAATATAAATAATATTTTACATAAACAATAAATATATAACAATATATAACACACATAGTAATGATGATAATAATGCATGAAAAGTTTTATATATTGTAGTCTTAATTTATCTGGCATTAGAGACAGTATCTTCTGATATTCTCTGCTCTTTTAGAGAGTATTCTCATGTAGGCTAATGTAAAGTTTGGACATACCTTAATATTTAATGTTTTTCTTTGTTTTTTAAATTATTTTCTTCATTGCAGATTAACAATAAAGAGTGTGCAAAGCTGCCATCAGAGCAAAAGATGCCTTCTCCTCTTAACAGCTGATGTTGAGATGTGTCTGCTACTTGAACTCTGAAGCGTTCACGTAGTCTTTAATAGTTTCCTTTCCATGTCTTAAAAGAATGATGGACTGTGGTTTCACTTTACATAGCTGAGTGGTTGTTGCCATGATATGGATTACTACAGTAGGAGCCAAAACGTCTGCATATAGTTTGAGTTGTTTATTTGTGTAGATCACACATGTTTTCTAGATCACCTTTACATGATTGGAACAGGACATGTGGTTGTGGTTTTACCTCATTTAAAATGTTTATATACAGTATAAAAAGTAGGCCATATATATTTTAAATACAAAACACTATAGATGCTCCTTAAGCCAGAGCGTCTGAAATTAAGATTTTAACTCTTATTTTAACCCACTGATATAGCAGATTTGCTACTGCTTACTAAGTAAGAGGTAATATGTTTTTATTCTATTTTTGTTAGTTGTTGTTTTGTGAGTGTAATCTGCGTTACAGGTTTGCCTTGATGTTTTATGTTGTGTGCTTGCTGAAAAAAGAAACCCTAATGTTTAAGATCAACAGGAGAACTTTAGAGGTCAGGCCGACTTGCAAAAACGCCACAGGAAGAGATAAAAAAAATGTCTGTGTGGGGGTGGGGGTGCTCTGGTCGATAGGAAGGGGCCTAGGGGACTAGTGTTTCATAATCTGTTTACATATGCTTCTGATTATTAATCACATCATTGTGCTATACAAGTAAACACACAGTTGCTTAGTTGGCCGATTAAAACATGGAGAAAAACGTTGAGGGGAAACGCGCCAAACGAGCCGCCCAGTCGAGGAAAAGAGTCAGGAGGTCACGGCAAGAGCAGAGGCCTCAACTGCAGGGAAACACCAAGTGTCAGAGGTCACGTTTAAGATTATTAGAACAACATGTGGGGCTCTGTGTGGGGGGGGACGGGTCTGTTAATGTGGAGGCTAACAACACTCTCACACTATTGGGGGGACATATATTTGTAGTTTATTTACGAGCACGCTTTGATCCAGAGGGGAATATCTCGACGGACATTGGACGGATTATCGTAGGATTTGGTGACATGTAAACAAAAAAACAAGTAATGTGTGCAGAATTTATAATATTAGTCATTTCTGCTGTGAAGAAAGGAATATGACGTGGCGGGTAAACAAGACTTGTACGCATGACTGTTACGTAATTGTTTTCTTCAGTTCAGGATATAACCATGAACTCAGGACACGCTGGTGTAATTCGTTCTCGCTTCTCGGCCACGGCACACTGTGGTCCGGATAGTACAGGTATTGTTTGTTGGAGCGTCACACCATTTAAAAAATAAAAACACGCTCACTGGCTTCTGACAAAGATCAGTCACATCACCTGACATGTGACACTGTACTGCATCATCGGGTTCGACCTGCACTGTAAACAAACTGTGCATGTGATTTGTATTGTAAATACAGTTTCAGTGCGTTAACAAGCTGTCAGGATTAATAACACGTTGAAGATCTGCTGTCCTTATATTCCAGCTTATGTATGTGTCTTACTCGCCCTGCTGGCTGATCCATTGCAAGCACACATTTGGTTACAAATAGAGATTTTGTGATGAACGACAGAAGAAGAACCTGAACTATCCACTGACTGTAAAACTGTGGCGCTTAAACATATTCCACAAAGCTTTATTTCTTAGAAAAAGGGTCTTTAAAACAATATACTTTAGAAGTTTAGCACCATCGCCTCACAGCAAGAAGGTCACTGGTTCAAACCTCAGCTGGGGCCTCTGTGTGAAGTAATCAGTGAGTCTTAATCGCCTGTAGGTTTGAATGTGAGCGTAAATAGTTGCCTCTATGTGTCAGGCCTGTGATTGAATTCGAATCAGCAGAAATTTATAATAATCCAAACAAAAACACAAGCTGATCTGTCTGTTTGTCACTGTTAACTAGTCTCCAGTCTGCACTGATAATCTACAGAACTGTAGAGTAACATCAGGCTTCATGATCAAAATGTGCTATATCACAATCCATATTCACTTGAGCTCTTTCTTTAACTCTGCCGAGTGTGCATCAAACTTTTTAAACAAGCTGATGGCCAAATGGTGTGTCGCTTTTTTTTGTTGCTGGGACGCATTATCTCCTTTTCCTTTCGTGAAGTATGGTGCAGTGTGTCCTCTGCTGGAGGAGATAGGAAAGGAAGCACTGAAGCACCTCTTTGCTTAACATTTGGAGAATTCAAACAGCTCTCATGGTAACCACATAAAGACTCCAGGGTTGTTTCTTTGAGTTAGGAAGCGCAAAAGACTGTTTGACCGGAGCCACATGATGGCTGGATTTGGGATTTGTCTGGAGTCCGTTGAGTCAAAGTCAGAAGTTCATTTTGTTATTGTTAATTCTGACATTACGATGGGACCAGTGGATTTCATTATAAGATGAGAAGATGGATGAGTCATGTATCAGTTTCCCGCCCAAAAGTGACTTTGTTATTTGTCATCTTTGTCATCTGTAAACCAGACGTGACCAATCGATGGAAACCCCCTCAGGCTGTCAGATGTACAGTGATGTAAACAACAGCGGTCTGTATTCATACACAAGCTGGAGGCAGCCTCACGCTGAGGTGACTTCAGTCTTACTGACATACACATTCTCCAGTCCGCCAAAATCACAGCACACCTCCAAAAAAACAAACATCAGCTGCTCTTACAGCTCTGAAAAGCACAATTTGAACTCATACGGCCGAATCAGGGCTACGTTTCTTTTCCTGTGATGTATATATTTTTGTATTTCACTGAATTTGTCTTTCTTCATCGTGACGTGGGGATGTTTGAGACGACAGAAAGCAGACTACTGCACAGACAATGTTTGTTTTTTTTACTGCAGCAACTTACAAACATTTGGATGTATGATAAATAAGTATTTTTATTATGGTTTATTGAGGAATCTTTTTTTTTATCCTGCATAAAAAGTTGGATGCAGTCTTTGAAACGTTGCCATGTATATGCGCTTATTTAATGATTGCGACATTACCGACAGCACTTGAAGGCAACACTGCCAGGAGTCCAAAAAAAAAAAAGAGTAAGCACTGCGCATGCTCACAGCATCTTCCACCCGGTCGGCAGAGAACCGCTGCAGAGCAGATGCTGATGGGTGGAAAAGCATCTTTGTGCCGCATTTGTGTGGAGAAAATCTCCACACAAGAGAATGTTTGGACTTTTTCTCTTTTTTTCCCAACTCTGCAGGTTATCTGCCTCCTCCTCCTCCTCCTCCTCCTCCTCCTCCTCCTCAGGCAGCTCCACGGCTGGGAGGAGGGGGGGATGGGGATACCTTAAAAGGAGGAGGGAGGGAGTGGGGGGTTGATGCAGCCTTATCAATAGCAGATTGCCTCTGATGATCCAGTTCAAACTAGTTCTGCTTTACATATGCGACCGTGAAGGGTGCACACACTTCCACAAAGGAGCTGCAGCTTTTCATGTGTCCTCATGTGGGGAAACTTTAACAGCGTCGTATTCATGCGTGCCAGTGTTCAGACTGTATGTTGGAATATTTGACACTGTTTTCCAGCTGCAGCATCTTTACATTATGACTGTCAAAATAAAAGCACACGCACATCACGGCTGCACTTTTGTTCATGAGAGCTTGACTCTGTAAAACAGTCACGGTTAATTATAGGGAGTGTCTGAAATGGAGGGGTGGGCAACAACAAAGAGCCGGACTGAGCATCGTCACCATCACCACAGTCGTGCGTAAAAACCCGGTAGGATCCACGCTGGTGCTTTAGTGTACGGTGCAAATGAGAGGTTTAAAGCTGCGCAGTAAGAGCGAGATATAATCCCCCGTGTTAGGCCTGATGTCTGACAGGAGCAGGGCGACAAAGCGAAGGGAAGCCGTGGAGGAATCACTGCAGTGCAGCAGAGCTGTCAGTCAACAGGCGGAGGAGGCTGCAACCAGTGCCCCAGACATAACATAAGGGCGACTTAAAGGCTTTATACAGTGTCAGGATATGAATCTGTGTCTTATATGAAGAGCTTTCCCCATCCCTCATTATCATAGTAGACTTCTGCGCAACAGCCGAGATGTCCGTCGATATTCAGGAGCTCTGACAGTCCCGACAATCAACTGTCCTCACCTCGGATTTGATCATAAACCGGCTTAAAACTATAATTACAATGTGCGACACAACTTGGGGTTTCTCATCTGCAGCCTGCTGCCAGGGTTCCCTCCTGTTTGACGCATCGCCCCCGCTTTACCTTTGCGCCTCTTTGTGCCGCGTTATCTCATCCTCTATGGCCACGGCATCTCAACAAACAGAGGGGGGGATCCTCCTCATTCAAAGACATAATGAAGACAAACCTGTTAAGAAACAACCTCCCCTACGCAATCTCATCCCATCCCATCACCACCACCTCCTCCACCTCCACCCACCCTTTCTCCTCATGAGCCCACATCCTCAAAATACACAGTGCGCCGGCACACATAAGCCTGGTCAGATGCAGAGAGAGAGAGAGAGAGAGAGAGAGAGAGGGAGGGGGGCTGTGTCTGCCTGTCTCTCTCCCTCCTCCTCCCTCGTCCATCAGCATTTAACGGCGCACCGCTTCCACCAATCTGTGCAGCGAGAGGACCACCCCAACCCCTGAACCTGAATCTACCCGCCCTGCCCGTTTATAAATACGGCTTGAATCACACCGGCAAATCTTGGTCGTCAGAAACGCTCAGGGTTGCAGCAGAACATCCCCCTTCGTCTTATCCCCCCTCATCGTTTCTCTGTTTTTTAAGAAAACCCTCACGCATCATCCATTTTTCACTCTTCATTCTTCCTCTTCTTTCCTCCCCCCCTCAGTTCTTTTTATTCCCCCTCGAACTTGTACTTGGGTTTTTTCCTCGCGGCCAGTTGCATGCATTTTTCGTCTCCCAAAATGGTTTGCGAGACTAAAATCGTTGCGGACGAACACGATGCTATACCTGGGACCAAAAAAGAGTCGATCATGTGGAGCTCTCCTCCGTCCAGCGCGGCTCTGAACCCGGCCGAAGCCAAGGATGTGAGGAAAGATGCGGTTTTTATCCGCGAGTTCGAGCGCGGGGATCAGGAGGAGGTGCGGCGCATCTTTTACGAGGGTATTATGGAGAGGATACCCAACACGGCGTTCAGGGGGCTCAGGCAGCAGCCCAAGACTCAGTTTTTATACGCTCTTCTGACAGGTAAGTGCCTTGCATCATCTATCCAGACGTGAATCATGTGTCACTCGGCTGCAGGACGCTGGGCTGACGTGCTTTTTATTTTTTATTTATTTATTTTTGGATATAATGTGATTTATTTGAGGATGTTGCGTTAAATCACGCGTAAAGGGGGATGCACAGATAAGTTCAAATCTGTTGCAGCAACCACACGGTTGCCTTCCCCCTCCAAAAAATCCTTTTTTTCTCCGCCGGCGCGCACACACACACACACACACACACTCACCGGCATGTTGCTCATCATGCAACAAAAGGCATGGCCAGGCGCATGGTGCACGTGTATAACCGGCGGCGGCGGCGGGGCCCCGGCTGCTGCTGATGTGATGACATGCCGGTGCCGTGTATGAATGAGTGAATGAATTTGAGGATTGGCCCACAGAGTGCGCGCGCACGTACCCAAAAGCACCCCCCCCCATCTTCCAACACACACACACACACACACACAACCTCTCTCCCGCGGCGCGCACACGCACCCTGCCTCCATCACCTCCCCTCCTCCGCCTCTGCACGGCAGCCAATGCGACAGTCATGCACTGATCTTGTTTGGCTTTTTTTTAAATTGTGTGTGTGTGTGTTGTTGATGTTTTCCCCGTGCCAGATTAAAACCTCATGCGTCGTGACCGGTGCCGTTACGCACGTCGGAATCCAAAACGTTACATACCCAAAATCTACAGTCGTGAATATTTAACCCAACCCAAGTCACAAAACGTGCCTGTAAAGATCTCTCTGCGGTCTGGATGCGTCGTATAAGACCGATAGTAGATTAATCCGGTATGAAGCTCCTTCTACATGTCAGCGTTGATGTTCCACGCCACGCTGGGGTGCAGTGGGGTAAATAACTACTAGGTGATTGCATGCCACGCAGCAACATGCTATGCAGCATCCAGCCTTGCTTGTTTGTTCCCCTTTGCGCCCCCTAGCGTCAAATCCGACTAATAACTCCAACATGGACTGAAATGGTTTTTGGTGATTTCAACACTAACATGTCCTCTACTGTCAGATTCTGTGCTTAACGTGCCTTACTTCACAGTTTGATGAACTTTGCCCGCCTCGTGTGACACTAATCCCGATCCCCTCTTGTTTTAAAATGTTCATATTGTGCCCGCGATGACAGAATTTTTTGATGTTTGCCTCTTTTTGTCTTCTTGTGTGTGTGTGGGGTCATATTCCGCCAAAATCAAACATGTGATTCTCTTTTCTGACAGGTTTCGTTTATTTTTCTTCCATTTCTCCATAGTAATGTGCTTTTTCGTGACCAAATCCGTCACGCTGACCTGCTGTGCGCCCATCATTCTCATGGGCGCGCGCTACTACTACAGCAGGAAAGTTATCCAGAGTTATCTGGACTGTGCTCTGCACACGGACATGGCTGACATAGAGGCTTATTACATGACCCCCACAGGTAAGACGAGGTCGAAAACCGTCGCCGTTCTCACTGTCGTTGACTAATGAGATGAATGTGCATTGTGTGTTTTGGTTTTGTCAGTTGGGAATGCTCCACCACCAGAGGAACGAGGATAAAGATTTAAGGTTTAAAAATACATCCACGCTTTGAAAAGTTAGAAACTTTGACGCAGCAGGAGGGATAAAAGACGAAGAATAACTAGATGAAAGGCAGAGTGACGAACTTATACATGAAACTGTCTCAGTCTTGAGAGTCTTCAGGCAATCCAGAGGCAACTCATCAAATATGCAGGTCGTCTCTCTCTCTCTCTCTGCTTTCCTTCTCCTCCACCCTTCTTTCCCACCCCTCCTCCCTGCCTCTTTATCCACTCCTTCCCCCACTTGCTTCCTCTCTGAGCTCCACTGGGCTGGGCAGGAGGGAGGGGAGGGGAGGGTTTGCTGTATCACAGGGCCATTGATCACATGGAGAAAAACTGCTGATACACTTTCTGCAGTACACTCGGTGTCGGCAAGGCTCATTTCCTCCACTAACGCTTCTAATCGGAAAAATCAATCCGCCTCTAGTGTCAACTCCAACTATTCATTCTCGGGCCAACCCGCAAAACGCACAACACATTTTCATACATACGTTCCACATGTCCCGTAACTTCCCGGCCACATTTATCCCCCGTTAACCCAAACCACGTGGCCAATATGAAAAGCAGGTGTTGGTTAAGCCAGTCAATTGCCCCCCCATTGTCTCTTTCTGTCCGACATTGTGCCCTCTGGCCTGGTAATCCACTGCATGCACAATTGCAATTTAGCATTCCCATTATTGCTGCAGGGCCGCGATGGTTTAGAGGGGGTCAGGCACCACTGCTCTTGGACAATGCTAATGATTACATCCAAGCAAACTGAATGGGCCCAGAGGGGGACGAAGCACCTGGGCACCAACGTGCGGTCCCGATGGAGAGGCACCTCTCACGTTACTGTCATTTGTTGTGGTGTGTGTGTGTGTTGTGTGGTTTTGTTTGAGGAAGGCATGACAGGTAGCACGTAGGAGTGTGTGATTATGTGGAAAATACAAACTGGTTGAACTTAAAGGCCCTGAAAACATGTGCGGAGTGATGGGAACCAACATGAACCTGCATGAACACGATTACTTTTTTACCAAAGATAAAACAGTTTTGTCGATTTCTATTTTTTCTTCTTCACTGGTTTAAAGTTGGAAGAGGTGTCAACCAATCAAAATCTGATGATAGTCGTGGGTGGCGATCAGTCTTGAATAATTTATGTTACAGAGAAAACCTTTCAAACCAAGTATTCAAGGCCTTTAGGCTTATTTTTCAAAGTGTCAGCAAGGGAACAAAGGTGTCTTCAAAGTCGACCTCTTCCAATCCTTCTACCATATTCTTGCTTGCTATAACAAGACTGATTGACGGTGACATACCACAGCACAGGGATCAGCTCTAGAATAAAATATTAAGGGCTGCAGTGAGGGTGCAGATGTTTCTTATTTTGACTGAATCTACTGAACTGCACTGAAACAGTACAAAACACAAAGTTCACAACAAACACTCGATAGGTGAATTCAAGATTCAGCCACGGTAATGACGATGACGATGGTAAATTCAAGGTGTGTGCTGCAGGACTTTGCTGTAACACGAGGCCTGACTGTGTGTGCGTGTTTGTTCGAGGGCATGAAACTTCATCTGTCAGAGCTTAAAACGTTATTTTTAAATCAGCAAAACCAATTAATACAGTGGATTATCAACCGTTTTATTGCTACAATTAATCGACTTAATGGAGAAATGCTACTTTAAATGCAAGTAGTGGAAGAATTAGAAAGAAAATAAGAGATGAATGAACTCTAAGGAAGCGAACAATGGCCTCGGGAAATAGAGGAAGACTAACTGACCTGACTGGAGTCACATGTCCCTGTACACATGGAACGACTACACCAATCAATACTCTTATCTCATGTGTGTGTGTGTGTTGTGATCACTCACTCTGCTGCCACTTAAGGCCAGCTGTCACCTCTTTCATTTGCCACATAATAATGTGTGTGTGTGTGTGTGTAGGCAGGGAGGTTGTAAAGCAAATTGAAGGAACAATGGTCGAGAGTATAAATGTATATGGTTGTACTAAAAAAAGATAAAAGCTTGTTTCGTTACACAAAAACAGATGGGAGGAGAGATGTACGGAAATTCATCGGCGTCGAATTTTAACGTTCGAAAGCTCTGTTTGAAACGAACGTGGCTGACTTAAAGAGATCGCTGAGCGACGATGGAAGTTTTTGGCACGACTCTCAACCTCTAAAAATCCATTCTTTGACTCAGCAGCTCGATAAGAGTCCATAAGATAACCGAAGCTCAATGAGAATTCAAATAGATGCAATTAAAACACAACATCTGCTGACACAAATGTCTTTGTGTCCCCTCCGACTCCTCCTCTTTCCATCCATCTTTGTCTGTCCTTGTCAATCAATACATCCGTCGATGGTGTGTTAACGACTGCGATGCATCGGCTAAATGAAACCGTAAAATATATTTATCTCACAAAATGTCACTGGACTGAAAAGCACAAACAGCGTCATGAAACTGTCGCAGGAGTGTGTGTTTTATTTGCCGATCAGCCGACGCACTCTGTGGCAATCGAGGCCAAATAACAATAATAACACTCGACTCCACCTCCATCCAAACATGACTTGTTTTGGGTTTTGCTATGTACAGAAATCTATAGTTAACAAGCGTTTACACCCACAAATAACATCTCTCAGTATATTTTTAGATATTGCAAATGCAAGCTAGCAAGTAACTAAAAATATTTAACACTTTCCAGGCAGCAAACATCAGCTTTCGGGAAAGTGATTATTCACGGTGCCTTTACATTTTTCCAGCGTTTCTCATTGTGTCACAGGGTCGATGCCACCACCTATCTCATCAAATAGTGCTCACACACGGTTGTTCGCTCCTCTCACAGGAAATGAAAGCCTGAGTCACCGTTACTACGACTCTCCAGCATTTAATCCCACAGGGCCAAAAAAAAAAAAAGAAAAAGGCAGGCTTCTGAAAAGGGAAACCAGTTTTTAAATACAGAAAGAAGGAGGCTTCCCTTTTGGTTCAAGCTCACACCCTTCCCTTACACTTGCTTAATCACTACAGGTCACCGCGAAGAAGCTTAATGTCTAAAAAGTGAATATGTTTTAATGAGGGTGACAGAGTCAAATCCTTCCCCGGCTTAATGTGATACCAGCTCAGTAATACTGGCTGTTTAATGAGGCGTCATGACCACTGCGGGGATCCATCAATGCAGGAGACATTATAATACCTGCCGGTCAGTCTTGGGTAGCTCTGTGTGTGGATGAGTTTGATCTCTCTCTGTTCCAGGGGAGAAAGCAGCTTCCTCCACCGGTACCTGCTGTGCTTATTTTAGCTCTGAACGACAGAGAGAGGGAGACAGACAGAGAGAGAGAGGGAGGGAAGGAGGTGAGTGCCAGATAGAAAAATGGGGGCATCTGGGGGAGGCGTGTGCTGCTCAATTATAAGATGTGTTTTGTGTTTGCGAGCGAAAGGGAAAGGGAAAATAAACAGTTTGCTGGGAGGCACACAGACAAAGGGATCTCCTGGGTATATTTGTGACAGCTCAGATTAATAAGGATTTCTTCCAGCCCTCACTTTTTTTTAAGCCACAGCAGGTTTTTTTTTTCTTTAACTCTCACCTCTATCGCCTCTCCTCTTCCTCTTTGTCTCTCATCGACACTGAAGGTGCAGAGGAGGAGGAGGAGGAGGAGGCGCTGCGGTGGCCGACTGGGTTATCCATCATCCTGGCTCGGAGGAAGTGATGTTTCCACCGAGCCAAAGAAATAATCTTCAGTCTTTCTTTAAATTAAAAAGAAAAACAGAAAAATGTAACTTACTATTATTTAGTCAATCGAAGCAGACACTTGAATTGAGCAATTTTTAAAGGTAGAAAAGTTAAATTAACATTCACAGAAATCTAAAACATTTAGTCAGTTAGACTCAGGACCTACTTTTTGACGATTCTTTTAAGAAAAACAGTAAATTTTGGTTGTTTCTCACCTTTTAAATGTGAGGATTTGCTGCTTTTGTCAGTTTTATATTTATATTTAATTTTAGAGACCAAACAATGTCCTAAAAATCATAAAACAGCCCATGTACAAAGACAATATTACAGGAATAGTTTAACTTTTATTCTCTTTCTGTTAGCTTAGCTTAGCATAAACACTGGAAACGGGGGTAAACAGCTAGCCTAGCCTCTTTAACCCCCCCTAAAATCTTCATATCCATCAAATTCTCTGCCAGCTTTGTTGCGTCTCGACTCTCCTGTGACCAACAGATGAGCAATTTTTAAAGCCTGTTATCGATTCACGAGTGATTATTGGACAGATTGAAGTGATTTCTGCTGGTTTGAGTCAAACCAGCTTGGTGTGAACTCTGAGTCACATTTTTGCATGTCGGTGTGAAGCCCAGCCTGATGGCCTTTGACCCTGGAGATGAAGAGGGGGGGAGAGAGGGCTCGGGCTCGGGCTGTGGCAGTAGCAGCCATGTGAATAATGGCATGCACACAGTAAAGTGGAGCGTGTGTTCAAAGTAGGGATGCTTACAAACAAACAACATAGGCTGATGGGCAGGAAGGCAGTAAAACCAACAGTAAAGGGCCAGATAATGAGTTCCTCTGAGCTAATGGAGGTGTAACAGGGGCAGGGTGCACGAGTCTCTGTAAAGTGTGACAGCACACAGGTCAACGCATGCTTAGCATGTATTGGTTTTGGCCAAAAGGTCAAGTTAAAGGCTTCAGTACGCATGAATTATTCATTTTCTGTAATTGCACTCTTACGTGATAGTGTGCACATCTGGAAAGTGTGTGTGTGTGTGTGCTGTGTCTTACGGTCACCTCCTCTCTCGCTCTCATTTGTCTGTGACGGAGGAAGAAACTGCTGATGCATGGGTTTTACGTGACAGGTTAATCAATACTGCCAGCATGCACTCTGACCTACGTGTGTGTGTGTGTGTGTGTGTTTGTATAGAAGGACATTAGAAGGATACGTGTGCTGTATAAGACGAATGGTGGGGAGGAAAAAACAACTTTTAGACGCATCTTAAACATTTCTTCTTATTAAAATAAGAATATGAAGATATAAAGTACATTAAAATAAACTGAATTGATGCTTTTTTCCTGCAGCTTGCTAGATCACTCGAGGCTTTTGAGTAGAAATGTCAAAAAACGAAGCACAACAAATGTCTTTTTTGCAACGCAGGACACAAAAACGTGGTCAGAACTGATTGTTAGGACATAAAACGCCGATTTAACATAGTATGACATTGTACCACATGCATATTATGCGGAGATATCAACGTCAGCAGCCTACAACTTTGCCATTTAACGCCTGGCGGGTCACATTAATCACGCACAGTCTCAACTTCAGAAGCACTCCTGCCTGAAACTCCTTAACGTGCCCTACAACGATAAATAAATGGAAATAATACACAGAGAATAGAGTCAAGCCACTTATGAGCTTTTGTCACGGCTTACACCCACAGAGTGCTCAGGACGGCGTTTGGGGAAAACTGTGAGGCGGCGTCTAGACTGAACGCTTATCAGCTAAAGCAGCCCCCTCCGGGCTTTGATCTGAAGGAAAAGGAGAATCATTTTGTCAGACACCATGAAAACTATTCCCGTTTTACGCGCTCGTGTGTGTGTGTGTTTTTTTTTGCCGCATCATCAGCCAGTGTTTAACACTCCCACACACGTGCACTGAGGCATATTAATATCCCTGTAAAAAGCAGTTAAAGGAATTAGATCTGAGAATACAATAATCAGATCTCTGCCTCGTGTGAGGATCGTTACGGACGCTCGAAGCTCTTCCTCTCTTTCCCGCCTTCACTCCTCGACTTGAGAGATCATCTGTTTTCTTCAGGTCCCCCCTTGCCCCCCCTCTGGAATAATGGTAGATTTTCGCTTCCTCCTCCTCCCCCCGCCCGTCGTACAATAATGGATCCTTTCAGGCTCATCACTATTACTGTTAACGCAGATGCCTCGCCTCCCCTTCTCCTCCTCTGCTCACCCTTTCTGTCAGCTGAATGACTTCTTTTTCCACTGTCCTTCTTTCTAACCGCTTTTGCTGAGTGAGTAAGCTCATTCATAACAACTTTCGGGCCTCGGTTACGCACACTAAAAACACAATCGGTGCGCTGTGTTAGTAAGTGTTTTAAGCCCTATTCTTAAGCAATGAGCTGCTGTACCGGAGAGTGTCTTGCTCAAAAGCACAACAGGAGGACTTGTCGAGGTCTTTTGTTGGATTTTTGGGGAAACAGAGTTCTTTTCACGTCCTCTCTCCAATCAATCTTGTGGTGACATGCAGGAATAAGCAGCAGTGACTTGTAATTACAGTATTTAGCAGGAACAAGGGAAGGTAGAGCTCTTGTTGTTGACTTTTATCTCAATGTCTGTCTACTTGGCAACTCTGCTATTTCGCCCCGACAACAAACAGACACAATAATGTCTTCATTGTTTTCTCTTATGACAACTCGCCAAACAACACCCAATCTCGGACACCAGATCTACAGACTCCATGAGAGTCAAGAGTATCAACTGCATAACGTTCCTCCACACGCCCTCCTCTAACTTTCTCCTCTCTCCCTTGTGCTCTTTTCATTTCTCTCTCTATCTCCAGGAGGTGCGGTTCCCAGCAGAAATAATGATAGCTAAACTAAACCCACGCGGCTTAATAGTAGCAGTGTCAGACGCAGCAGATGTGACGGTCCTTGAGCCGCGACGTCAGGCGGCTTAGAGGTCAATACACGCTGCTCAGCTTGGAGTTTTTTTCCTTTTTTTATTGTCTCGTGTTGATCTAAGTGATGTGTTTGAGATGCACTGTGAAGTAATACACGTCTTCTGATAGGCAGAGAGGTGGTTGGTGTTGGTGTGTGTGTGCTCTCCTGTGCTGCCCTCGTTACTGGCACAGGCTCAGTTCAGACAGATGGTCAGAAGGGCTTTATGGTGGCGTATTCCCCCCCTCCTATGCTTCCAACACACACACACGCACGAGCATAATAATACCGGTAGAGTGCCGCAGGAGTTGACACTCCAGCTTTGACATCTGCTTATAATGAAACATCATTCTGTAGCATCGGTGAAGGCCGCGAGACACTTACAACTTTGTTTAAAAATCGGTCATCGCTTTGCCGGCACTCAAACGGCAGCTTGTTATTTAAACGTTAAAGGAATTTAATATCTGAGAAATGTAATGTCAGTAAAGTGCAAAGTCATCCGGCCTACATTTCTTCATTTCTGTCTTTGATCGGTAACATCCTGTGTGCAGATTTTTCCTGCCAGTGTCTCCCATTACCCGACACCAACATCTGATTTGTCCAGGCGAGGTGAATTTTAGTCAAGGAGCTTAAATCTGATTCAAAATTACAACTCCCCTCAGAGATCAGTCAGATTAAGCAGCCTCCCTGTGTTGCCGTACCACCCTGTCTAGCTATCAGGGGAGTACTCCGGTTTTTCCTGTTGCCCCCGCAACCTACATATGACAGTCGTTTGATTCTGTAACAGAAGCCTCCGGATCAGCTCAACACGAGGCCTGCAGGGGCATGAAATCCCCTCCGAACACATAGGACTCCAGCAGGAGCATGATGTTTATGTGTGTGTGTGGAAGAGTGGAGGTGGTCTGTGTGAAGGAAAGGAAAGAGGGAGTAGGAACATTAGGATTCAGAGCTCATAGAGACGGGATTGTTAGATTTATCTATAACAAGCAGATGGCGTTTTAGTGTATGACCATGTAAACGCTGACAACACATGCCGTAAATACTGCTGACATTGATGGAAAGGCTCTTTGAACATATAATAAAAAGACAAGAGGCAGAGATTTTCCTCTCTGAAACATGATGATCAGTAAAAGGAAAGCACCTGGTGAAGATTTAGAGATTTTCTCTGCAGTTTGTTGGGTTTTTTAAGACCCTCTGAACTAGATTCTCTTTTCTTTCTTTTGCTCTGAAGCTAAACACAAAATAAATGCGGGTTATTTTTGGGGGAACTTTGTCTGCAGCTGGCGACACAGTAGAAATTTCAGGTTATAGCAAAAAAATAAAAGTTCTGTAGTTCAGTTGACGTTACTTTTTAATCACACAAACCGAAACTTATCGCTTGGAAATGCTGCTCAAAAAAAGGAAAATAATTCAAGAGGTGAGAGGCTCAGAAACTGCGTCACGAACGTAGATCGATATTAAAACGGATTGATGTTGAAGCTCTTTGCGGTTCTCTGGTGGAGGAGCATTGTCTGCTGACATTTCTATCTGTATGGGTCTAACCGTATTTACCTGTCTGTACGTGTGTTTCTTGTCTGTCTGATTGTCTGATGTATCAACTCTTGCGTACAGCAAGTTCTTACACAATATGAGCTGCTGTAAAAATTGGAAAATCCCAAATTCTCTATCTAATCCCCCAAAAATCTTCACGTCCCATGAGACCAGCGTCTCTGCTCCACTACGCCGTGAGCCTGACCGCTCCGTCATGCCTACGCTTTTAATCATCGGCATCTCACTGAGTGGCTAATGTCATTAAGCAGCAGTCTCTGCCCTCCTCATTCATCTACTCCCTGCGTCCCCTTCTTCTACTCTCTCCACTTGGAGCATTTACTGTAAGCCATCACAACACGCTGCTAATGAGATTCTGGTTCATCCAAATTATTCCTTTCATCCGTCCATATATGAGTTTTTTGAGGCCATTCATGATGAAATTTGTTAAATAAGACTTCTCAAGGTTCACAGTGTACTGGAGCAGCTGAGCTCTACCTTTAAATATTCTTCATCGATCTCAGACTAAATAATGCACCGATAAAAACTACTAGACTTTAGCTCGAAGGCCCTTCTTAACCTTTATAAATTAAAGAAGTTGTCAGATATATTTTGGGAACGTGGTGAGAGATAGATGAGATCGGACTGATGTCAGAGGGGAACTGCTAGCCTGGTCTGTTCGGATTCCATCAACCGGACCAAATCTAAAGCTCACTAATTAATACCCCATTAGACGTGTCAGCTAAACCACAATTAAAAGTATAATTTGTGGGGTTTACAGTTTTACAGGTGCAGGCAGAGCCAGGCTATCAGTTTCCCTTTGTTTCCAGTGTTTGTGCTAAGCTATGCTAACTCTAGTTATATATATTTATCGCGTAGACGCGAGATTGGTGTCGATCTTCTCGTTTAACTCCCTGCAGAACTTCCCCAGAAATGTTGAACTATTCCTTGAGGTGTTCATCAGTCATGCTCACACTAATTTCCTCCAACTTTATTGTCTTGTGTCTATCAGGCTCCTGTTTCTGGGTGGCGGTGCTCGATGGACGCGTTGTGGGGATCGTGGCAGCGCAAGGCCGCGAGGATGACAACACGGTCGAGCTGAGGCGCATGTCAGTGGACTCTCGCTACCGTGGCAAGGGCATCGCGAAGACACTGGGTCGTCGTGTTCTGGAGTTCGCCGTGCGCAACAACTACGCCGCTGTGGTCCTCGGCACGACGGCTGTCAAGCTGGCCGCCCACAAGCTGTACGAGTCGCTGGGCTTCCGCCGAACGGGCCAGAGCGAGGACTACCGGCTCCCCGGGATGAGCCGCTCGCCGCTGGAGAGGCTCTTCTTCCAGATCCGCTACAGCCGCTACCGCCTGCAGCTCCGTGAGGAGTGAGAGGTGACAGGGAGAGGGAGAGAGAGAGATGGAGAGGGGGAGATGGAGAAAGAGAGGGACAGAGAGAGAGAGAGAGAGAGAGAGCAACGACCCTCCTTCACCTGAGAGCCCCGACCGCATCCTCTCCTCTGACAGCTTTTTATTTATTTTGTGTCATTAGAGATAACTTCAAGTATTACTTAACTACTACTTACTACTTCATCTTTAAAAGGTCACTAACGTTTTCATTACTATTATGCTTTTGTTGCTGTTGTTTTTGTATTATACTTTTTGCATTTTTTAAATAAGAGTTTGTTTCTTTTCCTCTATTTTATTAAGCTATTTTTTTTTTTGTACCTTTACCCCTCCCTTTCCATTGTGGGAGTAAAAAAAATAAATAAATTGGCTTTTATCGAAGGCGACTAACTGGCACCCCCAACTAGGCACGTTCCCCTGCCCCCTCCTTTTTTTTTGTTTTTTGGTTTAAAGATCATATGACTCTGATCAATACTCCCCTTCATTACAATGCCCTCTTTACCCCTCCCCCCCATTACCTCAACCCTCCCCTTCCCTCCCACATTTCCCCACAGCAAAATTCAATAGAGGGGTTTTCAGACAGGAGAGTGCAATTTGCATTCTTCTTTTCATTGGGGGGTGGACAGAGCGGTGGATGGGTTGGGAGGGGCAGATATGGCTTCCTTGAGAGCAAAACACACACAAAGTGGTGAGGAGAGGAGGCGGGGGTTTGTGGTACACACTCTCTTTTTGTTTACAAAAGCTCTGCAGTGTGTGTAGATGTTGTGCGTGCATTGTGGACACACACACACACACACACAAACCAAGTCATTTGGCTTTTAGCCAGCCTTTCAAGACACCATATTGAAGCACAGCGAGAGTGTGTTACTGACCCCCATAGTGAGAGAGAAGCATGACAGGATGGTTTACCGGAATATTCGCTGTGAATCCTGCGTCCTGCGTGGATTTTGAATCAACACAGCGCATCTTCCTCACACACACACAAACACACACAAACACACATCCTCCTCTTCCTTATCCTCGCTGATTATTTTTGATTGGATCTCTCTCCTTCCTTTCTATCGTTTCATCAGTTTTAATCGCTGCTTTTCTCACCGAAGCTGTGGAGAGGGTCTCTAAAATTGGTTGAGGTGACAGGAGGGTGGAACTTTCTCCCTGCAGTGTCAGACTGACAAGATACCCAAGATACAATATAGCTGCATGTCAGAGCTATGAGTATGTGAGTGTGTGTGTGTGTGCGCATGTCTGTGTGTTTGAGCGTGTGTGTGTGATGAGGCGACGGTCAGACATTAGACCGCGCCTCGACTGCGTATGAGGAACAATTATTTTTATTTTGCGCGAACAGACGCGCACCTTTCTTGCTACGAGTCAAGTGTTATCTAACTAAACATTACTACTTTCTATGTGTACGTATAAATTGTTTACGGATTGAAGACGGATAAATTCTAACATTTTGAATATGTTTAGTATTTGACTGATAATTAGTAATTTTATATATCTTTAAAAAAACAACAACATATTACCACATTGTAATATGCAAATTTTGCTGTCAAAACTACGACAATTACAAAGTAGCTGCAGTCTACACTCCGGATACGTAATCCAGGTTATTGGGGTACAACTTGGGTAAGACATGACTACTAGCAATACTTGCAAACCTACAGTACATAACTGAGCACAAATAGCAAATAATGATTTAAACCAATATATTGGCATTAGTCCCCCCCATGTATTTATATTGTGTATACAGTTGAAAAAACTCATGTAGCGAACAAAAACGTCAACGTTTTTTTCCCCCCATAACACCTCTCTCCATCTCCATCCTCTGACCATACAACCAGCAGTAGATTCAGCCATCCACGACTCTGAGCCTAAGTTGTCATCGTACCATTTGTAAAAAGTTAAAATATAAAGAAAAATACAACCAAAAAAAAATCACATAAGATTAAAAAAAAAGCGAAAAAAAAAAAAATTGAATACAAATGTAATCGTCATGAAGTTAGCACTGACCCTCCTTGCCTTGCCACCCTTTCTCCCCCAAACTCTCCCCCTATTCCTCCCATTCATGAATCTGTCTGCAACCCTGGGCTAGACCCCAGACCTTCCATTTGAACCCTGCATACCCTCCACTGACCTTTGACCTTCTCTGTCCCCAGACCACACCCATCCCCTCCCATCTCTGCATGCGCCACAGAGCCTTGCTGCACTGCTTTTATTATTCCATTTGAAGCTTGTTGGACCAACCCTAAGACCCCCCCCGCCCCTACTCTGATGTCATCTAGGCAGTGGGACAAAGTTGCAAGGATGATGTACAGTTGTATGAGTGTAGAAAGTAAAAGAGAGAGAAGTGTGTGTGTGTGTATGTGTGTGTGTTACTCACCAACTGCAGCACTGCCTGGATGACATCATGCCTGCCAGCCAACCAACTGTAGAATGCAAAAAGCAATGCAAGTGTGGCATGCCTCTGTACCCGGTGTGTGTACGGTGCCTGCCCTGGAAAAGTGTAGAAAAAAAATTACCTGATTTATATATATATAAATATATATATATAAAAGAAAATAAGTTTCTTTTCTAGATGAACATATAAAAGAAATGTGTGTTTCTTTGTTTGGAAAAAAAAAAAAAGACAAATTGTACCATTTGCATGAAATGTGTCTTTGAATGCAAATATAACTTTTAGGGGAGAAACTCCTAGCACATGGCATACAGTGGAACCATAGACCTGTAATTTTCTGTTTTTGTAATATTTTATTTGAAATGATCTCTTCTCTGTAATCAAGACAAGGGTGTGAAATTAATACCAGCCACAAGCCAGTGCTTATAAATCTCTAGGAGGTAACTTTGATCAGAAGTTAGATCCCACTTCGTTAAATCTGAAAGCAGCTCTTGATATGTTTAGATTTATTTGTCACTGGCTGGAGGACAAAAGAAGTTAGTTTCCTTCCTTGATCACAGTGGGAGTAAGGGCATGTGACCGAAATAGCATCATAGCTCTTCTTCTATTAAACCAGCTCGTGGTAAGGTTTCCCAAAACTCTTTGCAGATCATCAACGGGCATTCGACAAAACCATGTAAAAGAAAAAATGTATTCCCTTAGTGCACGATCTTGTGCCTCTTTAATGAGCAACAAGTTAAAATATCTTTCATCCGTCAAGTCCTTTGCCAAGATTATCATATGCAAATAACGGAAACACAGGCAGTGAGATAGTTTGCAGTGACAGTCAAATGTTTAAACTTTGTTCCAGGTGACACAGATAATCTGTTTCCTGTTAAAAGTGTCCTCAAACCCCACAACAAGCCTCCAATTGTGTTAGCTAAATTCCTAAAAATATACAGTACATACAGATTTCTTTTGCATCTAAGTTTGGATTATACTTTCCGCAATATATATATGTATTTTTCATTTAGGGATGTACATAAATAAATAACCCCCACAATGGACAAGAGATTTTTGACCAAGCCGTTGAGACGCCTACAGTATGTATGTCAGGTCCCGTGAAACTAAAGCTTCTTCCCCTTCCCTCCGTTTGTTCAAGCCACGACTAAAGGAGGCTTCAGCTACTGAGTTCTTTGTATGTCTTTTTTTTAAATTGGAGCCAATCTAAGGTTTCTACAAAGTCCAAAAGCAAGGCACAAATGCACTGAAAGCATCAAACACAGTATTGTTTCAAAAAAAATTAAATAAAAGATGCACCAGATGTTTCATCGGGCCAACATGTGGAGGGTGCCTCACACCACTTTTGATGCATCTGCTTTGAACTTGGTTGTTGCTGGAGAGTCAAAAAAAAAAAAGAAAAAGAAAAAAGGGCCGGGCTGTGTTTTGTGACGTTTCTGGGGCAACAGCTACCACTGACCTTCATACAGTACTTACAAATGTCCTACTAAGCTGAGCAGGAAATTAGGTAACAGGATGCAACTGCAGTGTGAACACTAGATATGAAAATCTTCCCAGTTTGTGTCCATGCAGACTTAGAAAATCATCACAAATTTACTTAAAATCTGAGAGCAGAGTTGTGAAATGTCGGTGTCAGTGGTGCTGAAGCTTTAGATTTCCTCACGGAAACACCACGGCAGCGTTAACGATAACTTTTGTTAGTTATCGCTGCCGGTGTTGTTTCGGTCCTTACTGTATGACTCAACCAATTTCTTTAATCTTTAAGGCTTGGGTGAGGTCCGAAGGTTGAGAGTGGAGAAGTGGGCTTTGTTGAGGTGGTTTGTCAAATAAACTGTGGTCTGGATCTTGTGGAAGAATGTGAAGTCTGTCAATTCTGAGCCATTTCTGCTGCTGCCAATCTCAGTTTTATGCCTGACGAAATTTAAAATAACACTCCATGTATTTTTGGGAGACGATTATCCACACTGGTACATATTCTGAACAAAGGTAATATCATTCAAACCGCCTTTGCTAAGGCCTTATGCACTGGAATCAAACGCTGGAATTCAAATATCTCGTGGACTGCATGGCTTAAGGTAATTAAATGGGGATTTTTTTGAATTGTAAAGATGAAGTGCACTGACTAGAATGCATTTATTTCAAGTCTGAGCAATGTCTGTTTTCTACTTCATGTGAATGCTATGCCCTGTGAAGTCTCACCTCCCATTTAAAACTGGTAGCGCATACTTAATGTTAGAATGTAGTGATTAAAAAACTGTATGCAACTTCTACCAGAGTGTAAATCGAGTTACAAACCATCCCCCTGAAAATGTTCTGCTGATGTACAATCCAAAAACAATCTCACACTTTTTTTTTTTATTATTATTTGGTTTTCTGTGATTTGTTTAAGTGCGAGTGTGCTGTCCTATTGGTTGAGGTTTGAGAAGGTATGCTGCATAAAGGCCGTCTCTCTATCCGGAGACGGTTCTTTTAGTTTAGACTGCTTTAGAACCCAAAAACAAAATAAAAAAGATCATCTCATGCTCTCTGATGGCAGACACGGAGGCCCAAACTGAGGCTACTGAAGGCAAAGTTTCAACTTTAAATCCTAAAACATGGCTGCATGAAGTTCTGGCCACGGTAAAATAAAAAATATCAGTATTTGTCATGATCAGTTTATCTAGTGGTGAAGGAGCATATAATTCAAAACTGCACAAATGTACAGATCCTGTGGGTGTGTTGTGTTACTCTGATGGTGTGTGTCAATGCTCAACAGCCTTGGGGACGAACACTCACAGGCATGAATGTAAACTGCCAACATTTTAGGTCTTTGAAAGATTTTTTTTTTATGTTTTTAATCTTTCCTGGTTGCTTTTTTTTTCATTTTATGAATGAGAAGAGCAGTGGCGGTGGAGAGAAGAAGTGAAAAGCAGCTATTGGTTCTTTCATCAAGTGATTAAAACCACTACATTAGATGTTAGACATTCTTGTGTGATTGTAAATAGCCGTATCTTTACCTGATTGTTATTGTATTATTTACTGCAACCTGTCATCTTTGCTGGTTTTTAACCAATCCTGAGTTTGACTTTTGTCTCAGAAGATGGCTGTCGCCTGGAATGTTCCACCTAACGAGGAGGGTGAGGGGTGAGGGAGGAATGTGCCACATTGGCAGTTAAAAATTGTGGGGGGTGGGTGGCGTGGGTGTGGTGGGGGCGGCGGGAGGAGGTCCGCAGCAACAGAGCTCCACAGCATGGACTCCCTCTCTCTCTCTACCTCTGGTGAGGATTTTGCTCCACTGTGGCAAATACAGAAGGACTCACTTTGGACTGAGGCCACAGGTGCCAAGAACACATAAGCACTTGTAGCACAACTGTGTCTTGTTTTGCTATTACAGTACAAATAGTTTTGATTTTTTACATTTCCTATGAAGATTATGGATAAAGTTTCTCTTTCTCCTGTATTATCGACTGTATGTATCATAAGCATATATACAAGACGTGATACACGATGTATAATTCGTACTACAAACAAACCCACGGCTATTTTTGGAGGTGAAAATTTGCCAAAGGTGACAGTGATTGCTGCATTTTTATTCCTTATGTGGCTACTTTTTGTTCAACACAATCCTGTTACGTATTTATTTGGCAAAAAGTCCTGCCCACGTGCCATCTAATCAAGCAATAAATACAAAGAAACAGACGGGGGAAAAAAAAATTGCAAAATAATGACATACTATCAAGGATGATTTTATTAAATACATGAAATGCTGCATTGATGTTATATCCCTTACTGTACCAATTAGTGGCAGTGATGCCGTCACAGTTTTTTGGCATTGCGACATTACCGCTCATTATATCGAAGCCTGAAGGGGTGTTTGATTGTAAAATGTTTCTGTTTTTTGTATTTTTCTTTACAAAAGATGTGTTTTTTTTTCGTTTTTTTGTTTTGTTTTTAAACTCAAAGTCGAAGTACACAGGTGTACCTCTGCATATTTGTACAGATGTCAATAGGAAATGGGGGGAAATGACAAGAGGGGGGATTAATGGGTGCTAAAATGAATGAGCAGTTCAAGCAGACAGGAAAAAAACAAACAAAAGATAGCGTAGCCACACTCTGAAAGTGCAATCTGCTGTAAGTCTCTTAACTGAGCTTTTATCTAAACCACAAAGACTTCCGGTTAACTTGTACCACTGAGACATGCACTGCAACTCCACTACCACCAACCACTCTGTTAGTATGATTGAAAAGAATCAATTAAAAAACATGCTGCAGCTGCCAGAATTGCAAACTCTCAAACCGTGTTGACTTTTCTTACAAGTGAGATTCAAAGTCTTTCTTCTTCTTCTTCTTCTTCTTCTTTTGGAATCTGCAAGTTAGTAACTGTAAAGTTGTAAAATATATTTTACTGTAAATAGCATCTGGGGGTCATTTTTACTCCTTTTGTAACAGAAACTGTGGATTTAAAATATATAAAAAAATATATTTTAAAGATATTTACAGCACTAATAAAGAGATTCTACAGTAGTGCAGGTGTCTTCATCTGTATTACCTCATGACAATCCCATACTGACTAACGGCTGCCACTTTCAGGGGCTATAGTGCACGCCATCTTAACCTCTGTGTCTCCGTCCCACACTGATGGGTTTCGGACACAGCCCTTCTCGTACCGCCTGTCTGCTTGAACTCTCAAGTCGTCAGAGAGAGCCTGAAACGCTGCAACGGCAGCAGCTCTGTTAACCCACAGCCATGGCTATGAATATTAGCAGCTCTGGGCTGAGCTGCTGCTGCTGCTGCAAAAAAAAAAAAAGCAAAGAGGCTCTCTCTGCCCTGGAGCCCTGTCATGGCTGTTGTCTGTTGCCAGGAAACCGACCCCGCACAAAGCACAGCAGGGGACTGATATGCAGCCACACTGTGGGGAGGCAGGCAGGTCAACCAGTCGGCCATGATGGAGGAATGGAAAGAGGGACTGATAGATAGATGGAGGAGATGGATGGACTCAGAGACGGGGGGTGGGGAGGGGAATTAAATTGCAACTGAGGGAACTTTGGAAACCAGGGGGGTTAGGGGACCTGTAAGGGAACGGACGGGTGCTTTGGCTACGGTGAGGAATTTGACAAAAGAGGCCCTTAGGCATGTAAAGTAGAGCAGTGAGTAAATAGTGTCTGGGGACTGTTGGGTTAGAGAGGTTACTGGAAAAGAGAGAGAGCGGGAAAAGCAGGGTTGAAATCATTGACAGATGTGGTGTGGGGGGCAAGAATCTCATGTACAGTAATAAGCTTGAACATGATGTGGTGATTGAGCAGATTTAGTGATTCCCGGGAGGACGAGATGAAGACGCTGTTGGTACAACCGGTCTGCCCGACCTCAGTGAGCCTGCAGTGACAACCTGGTTTTAATTGGGGGGGTCTATTAGCTTTCAGTTCCCTTTCTGCCATTCCTTTGGAAGACTGCTGTATTACCACACCGGGATTACTATTATTATTATTGTGATTATTAACCCTTTCTTTTATACTGACAACAACTGGAACACTGTATAGATGTAAAGATGGCATTTCCTGCATTATGACGATGATTGAAACATGGATGTACATATATTGTATCAATTAAAAATGATGATGCATTAAGCTTTTATATGTTGCAACAGCAAGCAGATTTTTTTTTTTTTTTTTTGAAAGAGAGAGAGCGAGAGATACATAATTTGAGATTTGAAGTGATATGAATGTCCGCCCGTGAGGATATGTGCCGCGGGGTCTACTTACACATCCCGCCGTCGTCATGGCAGCTAGGGGAAGCTCATGCTGTTGCCCATGACAACAGAGGGACCCCTCAGGCCTTGGCTCCTGCGAATGGCACAGGTCATTAGAGTGAAGGCGGCAACTCGTGCCAAATGAACATAACCTCGTTCACATCTTTTAAAACTGAGCAGAGCAGGAGATAAGAGGCAGCAACGCTCCAACAGAGGGTGGAGCAAATCTGGAGCTAGTACAGTGTTGGACACAAACAAAAGAGCACAGCTTTATTAATATTTGTTATACCTACTATAAACACTCCTACTCCAAAAGTGCAGAGTGCCCTCTAGAATTTGCACATACCGGTCTCACGCTCTCCTCTCAGAGGGGGGAAGGCCGTGCACCCTTAAACCACAGAACAATGAGAGAATAGAGGGGCAGATTTCCATAACACTGTCTACTGCGCCGGCTCTGAACTGCTCATACTGACCCGATGGTGAGAAAAGCTGCTCTCACGTCAGCGCACGGAGAGCACATTCCTGTCAGCGGGGTTCAAGAGGCAAAGTGAAGGGCTGCTTCTGGTTAAAAAAAGAAAAGAAAGAAAAGAAAAGTAGAGGAATGTAAATACATGACAAGACAGAACTGTTGGCAGATCCGCTGGATATCCCACATGCCACCTTTGTACCGGCTTAAAAAGTGACAGCTCCTATAATTAGCAGACAACATGAGGTGACATTTCAAATAGGTAATGGGGGTCAGGCTTTGTAAAAATGTCACATGGCATACGGTTCTGCCTAGACTCATTTTGTGGGTTTAAAGGGTCTTAATTGGAGGACGGTATAAAAGGGGCAAAAAGAGCCTCGGTGTGGCTGCCAGGAAGAAGAAAATCTCGGTCAGTGTGCCTGGAAGCCGGTGACTGTATGTGTGTGTGCATTCATGGTGGCTGCATGGATAAAAAGAGAGCCTGTGAGTGTTTTTCTTAAGTGTGTGTGTACGCTTGTGTACGAGCATTTGTGGAATGTGTGTGTGTGTCAGAGGCACGACAAGACAAAAGGGGAGAGTGGGCTAGAGCCAAGTGTGCGGATAAAAGATGAGCTGGAGAGAGAGAGAGAGCGAGGCGCTGAGCAAAAATTAGATCATCTGCTTTAAATCAGCTGAATGCAACCGACAAAAAGGTGAAGGCTGCTGGAGGAAGCGTCCCTGAAAATAACAGAAGATCTTTTAAATACATCTGACTCTTAATTGCTCTTTTTCCCAGCAATTTCTCTCTCAAGACATTCACTAGAAAATTCATTTGTTGAAATCCAAGGTTATTATGCTGCTATAAGCTAAAAAAAAAAGCTCTAAATGTAACCTGCAAATGAGCTTAAAGTATTAATTAGGGATTAGTGCTTAATGTACACAGAAAACAATCTGCAGGAGGAACTTAAAACGGGTGAAAGAAGTCGCTGAGTTTATCGAGTGGGAACCGGTCACAGACGTTTGTGAATTAATGCGAGCTTTATTCAGCATGAAAAAGAATAAATACAGAACACGTCTACAGTAGATTTCAGAAACACAGTAGCACAACCGTCTAAAAATCATCCTAACAACCAGCACGAACCAATAAATATCAAGCAGCCTCTCAAATGTGTAGCTTCACCTTGGCAACAAGGCGGAGAAAACAGCGTTGGTCTTAACAAGAGAGTGTGAAAACTGAGGAGGAGAGGAGGAGGACAAGGAATCTTTTTTTTTTTTGCAGGATAGAGAGAGAGAGAGAGAGAAAGAGAGAAAAAAAAAGAAGAACTGGCGCTATCCAGTCTGTGGCTCTTGCCGTTGCCCCCGGATACGGATGGAGTGAAAGCAAGAACTGGGAGCTGGAGGGAGCTGCAGCTGCCTGGTTTCCATAGCAATGTAGATGCAGGACAAGTGAAGAGAGAGAGAGAGAGAGAGAGGGAGAGATCGACCGAGAGGCTACGGGAAGGAGAAATGAAACGAGAAACTGGGAAGAGGTAGAAAGAGATGAGAGCGGAGAAAATGTCTGAAGGCCGTGAAAGGAGCGAATGTATTCAGTGCAGAGGCGAAGGTAGAGAGAGCGATGAAGAGGGAGACGATGGAGGGATGTGAAGCTCAGACATGGATCCCCAAGACTTGCCACTGGAGACCGCCACCTTCAGAGGGACCTGGGAAACACACACACACAGACACACACAGACACACACACACACACACATCAGAAAAGGAAAAGGTGTCAGTGTGTCAGCGTACATGTGTAAACGTCATTCACAGTGACCTACATTGATTTTCTCTCACCTAACTGTTGCTCAAAGAAGAGCAGCCGCAAAACCGAGGATGATTTCAAATCTCTACGAGATCTCTATCGTTTGAAGATTAAAGTAAATACTTAAGGCACAAAATAATTGCCCTGCGGCTTGTTGACTGTGTTTTTAAATATTTGATTGATTGAAAAAGCGGTAAGGATCATGAAAAGAGATGAGAATGATGGATCTATGCTTGAAATATCTGCATAATCTCAAGCACTTTTCTAAAAATTAAATAAGCCACGTGCCTGTTTCTTGTGCTATAACACTGTAACAGTTTTAATCCTTCACATCTCCATTAACCTCGGTCCCATGGCAACAAAAGAATCCCTGCATCCACTGACTGACGAGTGTAGAAACCCTCTGAACACAGACAACTGGCACTATTACAACGCTGGATCATTTGAATTACAGGTCGCATATACTCACCTTAAGATGCACTCCGAGGTGGTCGATGTGTTGAAGAGACTCCATGGTGCTCTTTACAAGAGCTGCACACAAAAAGTACATGAACACACGGGATATTAATGATCATCGTTTAAAGCCCTCTAAAGACACTACGAGCATATCACACCTGAAACTCTAACTGAACAGTCGGTGGTCGAGGAAGAAGAATGTGCAGTACTCTTCAACATACCATTTAGAGTACGGCACATTAGTGTTGAGAAATGATATCGGATGTAGTGAATTTACCTGCAAACCGCTCCACCTGAGAGTCCTCCACTTCGTACAGCAGCTCGTCGTGGAGCTGTGCTATCAGCCTACAAACATTCAGAGAGACATGACACACAAACTACTGCTAGATTACTACCATTACTACCTCTAATGATGTTTCATCAACATGTAACCATAATGGCTTCAGCCAAGTCCCCCTCCCCAGTACTTTGTATCCCACTCTCTGAACATAAGCATCTATTTTCGATATATTTCAGCGATTGGCTTCAAGTGTGTTTACTCTAGCAGAATGTTGTTGCAGCCATTTGAGAAAACTCATCAGCTCTACAGATTGAGCTGGCTGCAGAAATAGTGAATGTTGTTTATGTGTTTTGGCATGAAAGAATACTGATCATATTTATACAAATAGTAAAGTAGCAAGGGAGCAGTGGCTCGTAATATGGGCGTCTTCAGTCAGTGGTGCTGTGATTAGTGGTTGTACCTGGCAGAGAGCGAGCTGGAGGTAGAGACCAGGTTAAAGATTCGGATCATGGCCATCTTACAGAGATCAGCAGCAGAACCTGCACATACATACACGTAAACAAAATCACACACAGCTTAGCAAGCTACACTAGGAAGTAAAACTAGTATAATATTGCACATAGCATACCGACCTTGGACCACAAAGTTGACAGCCTGCCTCTCAGCCTGCATGCGGACGCCCCAATTGGGAGAGTTGATGTTAGGGAGGGTCCGTCGGCGACCCATGATGGAGAGCACATAACCTAAAGAAAAGCAAATTCATTTTATGCTCGGTGTGAACATCCTCAGTCGAGTAATTGTTCTCAAAGGAAGGCTCATCCTCCTGCACAGCGAAGCTTGAATTAGTATTTATAGTATTCAATATAGCAGCTATGGCAGAAACACAAATCAGCAGTGGTGTAGTACTCTGTGAAGTAGAGAGCATACTGTAACTTGAAATGTGATGATCTAACACAGTTCTGTTTGCTGATAATGTATTTGGTGGCTTGCTTACAAGCCGAATGAATATACACTGTTGTCGATTATGTTTTCAGACACATTCCTATTTTTTTTCCTACTTATCCACACGTGGTTTAATTAATAATTAATTAAAAAATCACACTGTCACATTCATGGGATGTGGTAAAAACATTTTATTCCAACTTTATGGGCAGCAGTGTGCATTCATAATCCTAAAAACAACGTGAGATATTGTCCTTTTTATTCCACTTATTCTTCTTTATTGTCAAAATCACGTCTTTGCCGATATTTAAATAAACCGGGAGGTGGAAAGAAGCAGTACATCCAACATGGCGTTGGCCAGCGTCGCACAATTTCAGCTTCAAACCCGGAAACCTCCAGGTGACATCACTCTGGGTCTGTCCATTCTTTATACTGTAGGTCCCTGTAAGCTCACGTCTTTCTAACTCCACAGCCTTTGGTTTATTTTCATTTTTAAACGTGTAGTCTCCAGCCCCACCAGACGCTGACTCCCACAAATCAAGAAACACTCTGCTGCTTTTTTTTGAACCGTCTCACTCCTTTTCAGTCAGGTGAGTCATCCACGACTAGACGCCGAGCTTGTGGAGCCATTTGAAGAGAACAGTTTCCTGAAAAGTCATTTGTTGATACAGCATTATAGGTGATTATGGTAACACACACACACACACACACGCACACACACGCACACAATTCCTGGTATTCGCATTATTCTCCCACAAAAGCAGAGAGGAACACACAGATTCCCAGTACAGTCGCACAAACACACACTGGAAAGGCAACACAAGAATGTGCGGTGACGTGATACACACGTTACACACAAACACACATTATCAAACGCAGGTATGCAACACACACACACACACACACACACAACACATGCACAAAGTGGACCAGTACATTCCACCAGCTGGACAATGGAGCGGGCTTAGCAGCTAAATCCCTTTAGTATCCCTTACTATGAGGAAAGCCAACTGGGGCTCGAAACCTGAATGACACACACAATCGCTCGCATGCACACACACACACACGCCAACATAAATGCATAGGAAATGAGCGCGCAACAGATAGTAATGGACACAAAAAACCTTCTACTCCACTGCTGTGAATTGACACATGACATGCGTGTGACCTCTCTGCCAGGAATGTGACATTTGTTCGGGGGCCCGATGACAGGGATGTGCGGTCCACACATCACATGGACGGACAGGTGTGAGCATGAAACACACGGGAATGTGTGTGTTTTTCACACACACACACAATGAGCATGAGCAGCAGCGATAGAAAGAACTGAAAAGTATCGTGTAACAACTTCTCTTGATACCAAATTAATGATTCTAATTAGAAATGAACTAAATGAGAATCAAAAGCCATGAAAATATATTTTCTGAATCAGCTTTTTACTCAGAGATGATGCAGCTTTCTACCAAAGTCGTACCTTCCACGCTCAAATTGGGATTTTACTTTATTTGAATCAAAGTTTCAATCAAAGACAGTCGATGTGTTGGTTATTTTCTGTGTAGTATTGCAGTCCACTGTCTTACAAGAGTTGAAATATCCGCATGTGTGTGTGCGCATGAACAATCTGACAGTGCATCTGAGCCAGCGTGTGGTTTACATATCTATGCAGATCTAGGCTTCCCTGATGTCTGCTGTGGCCTTCAAAGGCTTGGCTGGTTTTCATCTCTGTGATTCCCCGTGTTGTTTGTCTCAGCATCTTTTCATCTCCGGAGGTCTTTCCAAGTGAAGGTACAGGATTCATCCCAGGAGTGTGAATGAAATGTGCATGAAGAACAACAACACAGAGTGACGGCAAACATCTTTGGCTACTGAGTAATTTATTCATTTGTTACATTCCTGTTCTTCTTCCTTCATTACAACCACAGCTTGTTTCTCGCTTTCCTCTCTCTGCTGCTACACCCACACTGTGGTGCTGACCTCACCTTCACTTTGCCCTTTCCGGTAACAAATAAAACAGTAGCTGAGCCTGCACTGCTCACCTCATCTCTGCTCAGCCTGCCAGTACCCAGCAGCTCTGAAGAAGATGTCGCTGTATCGGATACCAATCAACTATAAAGTGAGTGGACAAGGAGCCCGGGTACTGAGTGCTGAATCACACCACGACAGCTCACACAGCCAGCGAGTCTGGTGTGATACTGTACGTCTTCCCCCAGGCAGCATGGATTACAGAGGACTATATTATCGATCAGAATTTAAAAATTTTATGTCGCGAGGGAGTGTGGGGTGAGGGAGAGACATACGTAAAAGAGAAAGCGGTGACGTAGGTTCGTAAAGAGAGATAGACAGGAATATGGAAATGAGGAGAGACAGACAGGAGAGTGTGGGACGAGCGGGGAAGATAGTCTCCGATGGGAGGATCACCATGGTGATGAGCTGAATTAAAGCTGGCTGTTTAGCGCAACAATACTCCGTCCCTGAGAACGGGAAGGCTTCCACGGTGAACCGTGAGTCCATTGTGTCGCTTCGATTAGGAAGCCGACACCGGAGGAAAAGGGAAGCGATGAGCGAGGTGTGTCACCCTTGTGATAGGTTGCCGTGGGTGATGGGAGCACCTGGTTAGGGCAGCGTTTGTCAGGATGTTTTCGTGTGTCTGTGGCATGAATAAACATCTACATGCCCTGACCTAATTCTTGATGTTTACTAGAAAACAAGGTTGTTTTTCAATGCATGCTACACAAGATAAGAATGACTAAGGACCTAGTTCCCCATGCCTGAGGGAGTAGCTAAAGTTTGGGCATTTAATAGTCCCCGGCACAAGTGGCTCTTTCTCTCCTGATTTCGACTAATTTGATTGGGGTGTAATTGGTTTACACTGATCTGTTTTGATGCAGGCTGACCTCATCCCTCTCCTGCCCGTCAACAGTGGGCTCGTGTACCGTGTGCAATGAGGGTTAAAGTGCAGACTTTACACTATTCCAGTGTGTGAGCGCGTTGAAGTCTCAGGTGTGCTGTGTTGGCAGTTCATTCGGAATATAAATAGTGTCCCATCTGATCTGTCAGCCCCTCATCCGCCCACCCTCCTCCGTCCACCTCAAGTATTGACCTAGGGCAGTTTGTCTTTTTCCTGCCAATGCAAGCACATCTTTTTCCTCAGCCACACACACACACATTAATCCATGCAGAGCGTGGGCGTATGTGTGTGTACACCTAAGAAATTCAAGCTACACAGTGGGCCGTAACCCAGATATACACACACACATTTTGTTGTACGTTCTGCTGACTTCTCCTACTTGTAAACATTGACCTTTAATTTCCCATAGTTTAACTGTGACTCCGATCCTATAAATAAACATTTTGCTATCGAATTCTGGGACAGAACAGTTTTCATACAGTACGTGGCACCATTTGCTTCCAACATTTAGACTCAAGATAAACTGGAAGTAAGTCACACTGAGGATTTAAATGTGCACAGACCTTGGTTGTGGCACTTCTGGACGGTCCTCTGAATGAAGGCCTGGACTTCTCTGTAGGTCTGGAGGAAGCTGTCCTGGAATCGGCTGGCCTGCTCCGCACTCACCCCGAGAATCCCTGACAGACGCTCACGACCTGCGATGCAAACGACAGAACACTAACTTAGAGAAGCTACAAGTTTGATCGATACCAGCAGATATAACATAACTAGTATGACTAAGCATGATTTTTAGGCACGGTGATTAACTGTGGCTTAAACCACACATTCAAGTGTTGATGAAAATATCTGCAGTATGCGAAACGAGTAGACGTTCTTGGCTTTCGTCCTGTGAAGTTATTGCCCCTGGCCATGAAATGGTCTGGAACATAATTCCCCGTAACACCACGCTTAGTCATTCTTGCACTTCAGTTTTTGTATGGACACAAATGAGACTTAATGGGTTTATTAGCGGAGTTTTTTCATTTTTTAATCTTTTTAACAGTCAGGCTCTCTCTCCCCTTTTCAATTATTACGCTAAGCGAACCACTAGGTTCGTATTTACTGTACAAATATGAGCGTGGCATCAATTTTCATGACAATTTTCTGATTTTAAATGTTGCGAAACTACCGCTATCATGACTGATTGAAGTGTTAGGCAAGGTGAGTGGAAGAGAAAAGAGTTGAAAGGGGCAGAGTGAGCAGAGGGCAGACTGGACCAGAGGGTAAAAGAACAGAAGAGAAAAAGTACAGCCTCGAGAAGGGTGAACGATAGAGGAGGACATGATAAAAAGAGAGGGGGCAAGGATCAGGTCTGCAAGACCGCAAGGGCTGTGTGTGCATGTAGTGATGATGAAGTGAAGAACACAAAGGCTCAGCGTATATGTGTTCACAGGAAGTTTTAAAGGCGTACAGCCTGTAGCAGGAGTAGAGGATTGGGCTATAAGGTTAGAAACAGATCGATGGCGGAGTGTAGAGGGTGAGCTAATGGGTGCTGCAGTTACTGTGTGTGTGTGTGTGTGTGTGTGTGTGTTTGAGCTATGAGGCGTGTGTGTTCATGTGTTGTTGGTGATGAGTAATATCATGCCAAACAGCCCCGAGAGCTGTTGGTGATGAGTAATATCATGCCAAACAGCCCCGAGAGCTGGTAGGAGGGTTAGCAGGGGGGACAGAAGTTTCTGCAGATTAAAAATCACCACCACCGTTCAACACACACACACACACACACACACACACACACACACACACACACACACACACACACACACACACACACACTTTAGTGTTGTTTTAAGTCCTCCTCTACTTCAGTTGGGTGTCTGATCTACACTGTGCAGTGTGTGCAGAGATCCAAACTAGATGGCTGTTCACATTTATGTTCCTCTGTGTTCCTACAAGCAGTTTTAAAATGAGAACTAGTGAGGGAGAAGTAGTAAATTAGTAAAAGTAGTAAAGTAATTTCAAGCTGTTTTAATTAGCTAAACATTATTGTTATTGGTAATAATGATAAAACATGTACAGATTAAATTAGAATTGGTGACAGGTTGAGCTCTAGTTCTTCCAAAAATAATAAATACCTGTCGTCTTATTTTAGTATTTGTTAATATCCTGGGGAACGGTCACTGAAGGGGATTAAAGTGTAATACGTAGGTTTGTAGGAGTGGTGACATGGATGGAGGGTGCTTGATGAAAATGATGTTCAGTTAAATATTCAGAGCTCCTTGAATGTAGAGAGTAGTTGGTGACATGACCGGAGTTTGGTTGAGCGTGTGAATGTGGCATTGTGGCTGCAGAGGGAAGACCTACAGCTTCGGTTATGGGCACAAACGGTAGTTGTATTTCAGTTGTTTGTGTTGCGTATGATGTAAATGTTGACGTGTTTGGATGTTGACAATGTGACATGTGTCAGTAATTTTGTTTGATATCATATTTCAAGCCTGTTTGATGAGAGATGTACAGTTTGTTCTTTATTCTTTTTACAGTTTTCACGGCGTATGATGACCAGAGAGGTAGAGAGAGTTCAAATAAAATGACAAAAGACATATATGTGTGTGCGTGTGTGTGTATATGTATTAGGAACAAGACAAAAAATGAAATGACGGCAACATGGGTTCCATTTTTGGAAAATCATTTGAGTTGGCATGTTTGTCTGTGTGGCTTGTGTCTTTCTGTGTCACTGAAACGTGTCACACCCAAAGCTCAGACAGGCTGGTTATGTGTTTTTTTTTTTGTGCGCGTCGAGGCAGAAACCACCGAGTCTGACGTGGAAATATTTCATGTAACATCGACAAAGAATGAGACCAAAGTTGCCTTTCCCCCCTTTTTTTTTTATCTCCGCTTGCGTAATCCTCCAATTAGCTCTGCCCTCTTTACGTAACATTTCTCTGTTTTTCAGTTGCTAATCTGTTTAATCAGGTATAACGAATGAATTAATCATTTCTCTCCTCTGTCTCACCTCTTCATCCTTTTTATCTGTTGACCCATTTGTACACACACACACACATATATATATATGTGTGTGTGAGTCCATAGCACTGCTGCTGCTGCGCCCCTCCTCCCCGGCCTGATTATTGTCTTGCCGAGAAAGCTTCCTCTTAGTATTTGGTATCCATGGCAACACATCCTTCCATGAAGAGCTGTCTGTCTATGATGATCAGGAGCTCCTCATCCCCTCCCGCTCTTCCCCTTTCCCCCACATTACTCTCTCCTCCCCCGTTTTTTTTTTTTTTTGCCTTTAGCCTACATTTCCTACAGCTCCCTTGCTATTCCCCGCTCCTTTTTTTTTTTTTAAACATATGACACACTCCATATTTTCTCTGCTTTTTTAGCACCGGTTGTGTGAATGGTCCTTGCATGCACCCCCACCCCTCCTCTAATAGCTTTTACACATTTACCCCACAGGCTATTACTGTTGAGGTTTTATTGAGTTTTATCTAGAGCAGACTCATTCATCAGTGTGTTTGTGTGCGTACCTCTGGTTTTCTCACGCTGAGCTTTAAACTTATCCAAAACTTATTTATAGTTAGAGCAAATAGTAGAAACAGAAATAGACGACAATGAATAGAATTCTGTAAAAATAAATAAATAAATACTTTGACTCAAGCTAAAGTATCACCAGATTTTGAATGTACTCAATGTACACTGGCCCAGTTCCCTTCATGCAGGTTCTGATGCAAAGCATGCGCTTTAGGGTCGCTGCTAATCTGTTAACTGAATCAAACATATTTTCGGGTTTTGTCATGATGTCGTCTTTGGGTAGAACAGTAAATGTCCTGTTTTGATGATATATCTGGGTCACAACACATGACACTGATGAATCCACAGAGGCAGGGTGAGTGTTTGATTAAACTACAACATACAAAGGTGCATTTATTTCTTACATAGATATCATGTTGGGTTTCACATATCGGCTATCTTCGGCATACTACAAGCACAGCACACCTAGAGGCTACTGATCATTCGCTTTTGATGTAAGTCAACCTGCTCTGTATGAGTGAGAAACTCTCTCACTGCACTGAGCTGCTCGCCATATGGTGCTTCAGTCTTTATGCATAAAATACTGCCAACAAGTCGCTTCTCAAAGTGTGATATGACACTGAGCAAGCATTTATTTATTTCTGATTTTTAAAATAAATGTAGCAGATCGGTTTAACTCTTCGTATGTCCTCATCCGTCCAAAGGTTCTTGTCTTCCTGCTGCAAGACGAAGCTGATCATCATCATCATTTAAACGGAGAAATTTGATTTATTTTCTACATGTATTTAAAAGATAATGAGCCCTCCGTGCCCGACAGAAGCCACGCAGACGTTTCTGTCTCATTAATTATGTATGATTGATTGTATTTTCAACACTTGCTGTCTGGCAAAACAGCATTTTCGACAACAGGCTGTAAAGTTAAATAATTGTTCTTATACCAGACTACAGGCTTTTCCACGTCAAGTTCATGTCACCTCAGCGGCTGTTTCACCCAGGGACTGTAGCAGAAAGCTGTTGGAAAAAACCTGAAACTCTATAGAAGCGTTTAAGTAGGCCACTGGCAATAAAACCTGATGAAGAGTGCAGACTGCCCATAAAACCTCAACACAGGTGAAAGCACAAAGGTAAAACATGGTCACGTTCTGTATACAGACAGATGCACAAACACACATCGGGTCCATATGCTGTAACACACACACACAGCTCAGATATCTACCACATGTCTCCCACCAACTTGTATCACCCTGATCATGTGTGGGCAATATGTGTGTGCATCCACGCGAGCACACACATGTGTGTGTGTGTGAACCAGAAATGGGTCACAAGTGACACTGACAAGTCTCTTTATGGGCCACAAGGGTGTATTATACATTCATCTTCCTCCCTCTATTTTTATCTTCTCCTGCCCCTCCACCCTCTATCCCCTCATTCCTGTGTCGGCCCTGTGGAATCAGGAATGTGATCCGCAACATGAAGCAAACAGCGTGGAAAATCGCTGGGAATTTTTGTGTTAAATGATCACGCTGTCCTCTCCCTCGGCCCTCTCTCTCTCTGCCTGTGTTTTATCTCTGAATGATCTCCTCTGCTAATACATTTACCCACCTCACACAATGAACCGCTAAATGACACTTGTTCACTCATTGTGTCAATTTGAAACAATACAGGTCGATTGTCCGGTTGGCTGATGGATCGGTATCGTAATTATCTCCAATTATTGCCGGCTCTTACTCTGAGAGAGTCAGCCTGTGTGTGTGTGTGTGTGTGTGTGTGCACTCACCTGCCCCGTACACAACGGAGTAGACAACACGTTTGGCATGCTCCCGATCCTCAGAAGTCACCTCGCCCTCACTCACCCCTTTCCTGAGTGACAAAAATAGAGAGTGTGGAAAATTAACTGATGGTACGATCCAAAGTTAAGGGAAATATGCAAATGAAGTAATATTTTTGACACTGATTAATGACCCTAAGATGGAATATCCCACACAAAACAAAGAGAGAGCAGAGAACAGTTCAAATTGTGTAAGTATGATGAGTTGTTTGCATGTATGAGACAGAAAAAGTACAAGACAGAAAAGTGTTGCAGGAAGAAAGAAGACGGGGAAGGAAACAGAAATAGAAAAACAATGTGAGATGTGCAGGTTAAAAGGACACGGAGTACAGCGAGACTACCCAAAAGAACAGAGACAGAGGCAGGGACGGACAGACACAGACGGTTATGTAATGTGACTTGTAGACAGCGGTAGCACCGGGGATCAGAACGGGTGGGATGACACATCTGCAAAGTGGCATTACTGGAGGGGGATGATGGGGAGCTGCCACTGCTGATCAGTGTTGAGAGCGGTCAACACACACACACACACACACACACACACACACACAAATGCACAGAAAAATTACAAACATGTCTGGTGTGCTTCAAGACTCCAGAGATGTTTTGATGCCTGTAGCCTCGGGATAAAGATTCTTTAAATTTGCGATAATCACACTTAAAATGCCTCCACTTGTCCAGACACAGACGCGTTTCTCTGTTAATGACGGGTCGAGGTAAACGATGGGTAACCTATAACCTCCAGTGAGTGACCCTGAAGTGCCAAAGTGCCCTCCAGTGTACATCTGTTGATAAGCCGTACTGGATTTCTGCTGCCCCCTGCTGGATAGGTAATAATCTTGCATGCTGTTTTACTTCATCAGTGTGTCACACTTCTGAACTAAAACAAACCTTTTGTCTTTAAAAATTGGCTTGTTGCTTTTACAGGTCTACAGCTTCAAAAGAGAATTCTCTTTCTCATGAAGAAAAATAGAAATAATATCAAAGTAACAAGGTATTTATCTTGTAACTAAAAGATGATACCCTCTGATCTATATTTAGAGGTGGTTCCCAGCAGAGCAGCTGACAGATCAGTGGCATGACTGATGGGAGAGCAATTAAACGTTGGGAGAGGAAGAAAATGTGATGGAAAATGAGTGGAAATGGGATTAAGAGGGAAGAAATCATTTCCAAAGAAAGGACAGAGGGACAGAAGACTTGGAAAAAGTGAAAGCGACAGAGGAGAGTGAGGCGTGGAGGAGTAATCCCAGCAAGGCTGCAGTGACACCAGTTCGTTTGTTTAAAGGTGAAAGAGAGATAATGAAAGAGACGCACTGTAAAGTCTCAGCAGAGCTGCTAATGTGGTTTGTGTGACCAGGTAATCTGTTTAACACGCCGCCCTCTGCCACACACACGACCGAGATGGATGACAGGAGCAAAGGTAGAACACCGGGGCACACACACACACACACACACACACACACACACACACACACACACACAATCGCATATGTTACACACACATAGTCATACAGCGTTGGAAGGACAGGATGCACCTGTGTGTAAACACCGACACACACCGTCAGCAAGAGAGAGATGCACTCGCTAGAAAATGCTTCAAAAAAACATGACAGTGTAATCACCAGGGCGACCAGCCCAGGGGTGTCCTGGCCGTGGAAAAGGGAGAGAGCGAACGAGGCACGGTAGCCATGGCAACAAGGTTATTAGCGTTTGAAGTAAAGGAGCTGGTTGAAGACTAGAAAAGAGAGAGAGAGAGAGAGAGAGGGGACAGAGGGATGGAGAGAAACCCTGTGGAGCATCAACACTCACCTTGGCAAGAAGATCAGGGGGAGTGTGTGTGTGTAGGTGTGTAGGTGTGTGTGTGTAGGTGTGTGTGTGTAGGTGTGTGTGACCTACCACTGAGAGGCCAACATGGTAAAGACATCTGCCTGCGGGTGGGTGAAGATGCGGAGCAGCTCAGGGTCAGCGGAGAGGTGAGCCAGCAGACGCAGCTCCACCTGGCAGAAGTCTGACACATACAAACACACACACACACACACACCTTGTAATCACAACACTGACATTGTGAGAAAGAGACTTATTGGCTTTTCTTGCTGAGAAGATCGATACCACTCGTGTGTGTGTGTGTGTGTGTGTGGTGGATTTGGAGGAGCTTAGCTTAGCACAAAGGGGGAAACAGCTCCCCTCTGCCTACGAGCATCTCTACCGGAAGATGCTGTCCCCAGAAAATAGTATGAAATGTGTTAATTAGTGATAATTTAGAGGTGTTAGTGGATGGACATTGTTACCTTTGGACAGAGCCAGGCTAGCTGTTTCCCCCTTAGGATTATACTCGGATAGAGATGTTTTACCTCATATAGATAGCGTGTGTGTCCTGTCTTTACCATGTCTCGCATACTTCCCTTAGTTGGCCTCTGATTTACTGAGGCTGGCAGGGAGAGACAATTATAAATTAGTAGTACAAGGACAGGAGAGACAGGCTAGGGGAGTATCACGTGGATATGAAATATATTATAGTGCTCATTCTTGAGCAGTAAACCAAAAAAAGGAATGTTGTGATATTATCTGTATCATTAAGGGAGGTGTCCGAGACAGCCCATTTTTTAAAAAATGTATAAGAACAAACTGTTAGAGCTCCTCGAGGAGCCTTTTCTCTGTAAGCCCGTTTGTGTGTTGCACTGCTAAACGCTCCTTCTTGTACAAGAATAATAAATTCAACTTAAACGTTTCCAGTCTTCGTGCTAAGCTAAGCTCCACGATGGCTCATTGGATCAAGCAAATACATGCAGTATGTCTAATATGTGCCACATATATGTTTGGTATGTAAGAAGTGAAGCTTTGAAGGAAGATTTAGGGCTGGAGAAGTTCAAAGGATTCCTTGAACCCTTCGATATACCAACACTGTAATTCATGTGAGACATGTGGTGCATGTGGAAGGCGTTATTTGTGCAGCTACAATTGTGTTGCACTCGCTGTTCCTCAACCTGTCAACTTCACTTCATTTAGTGACTTCCAACATTTCCCGAAATAACTTTGAATAACCCGACGGAGAGTGGGTGTGAATTACGGTAGCTGCGTTCGGTTGTAAGTCGTACATGAGAAGTGAAGAGAGCAACAGCAAACAGCGAGAGCGAAAGAGCGAGAGCTTCAAGGAGAGAAAGAAAGGTCACCGTCTGTGGAGAAATTGGTGTCTCTGCCTCCTACATGCTTCTCCCTTTGTTACTGTTGATGGCAGTGCCAAATAGTGAGTCTGGAAAGAAACTATCCCTTTTATTCTGTCGCCAAAAAGCATTCTATTGATGTTTGAGATGGCAGGAACAATTTTGTGCTATCAAACTCGATAAGTGCATAAGCCGAATGGAAAAGCTGACAATTTTCCAGCAGTGGACAAAAGACACACACACACACAAAGAAACACTTTTTGTACACACATGCTCAAAAAGTGCTGCCAATCACTTGTTGTATACCATGATCATCGTCAGAGGCCGCTTTCCTTTCATCCCCTTCCCTGTTTACTTGCATTTAAAAGAGAAGAGATCAGAGAGTATCCTGCATATCTTGGTTTGATTACATTAGATCAACATCATAATCATTGTCCGGGGTTTTTTAAATAATGGAAAAGCTCCAACAGAAGCTGAACCTGTGTATTCTAACTCTACATTAATATATGACATAGTGACGCACGGTGTGATTACATTACTGCATGTTCTCTCCGTAATATGTCTTGCATCAGGATCTTCTGTGAATGCATCAATGAGATCTGACAAAATGTTCTGACCTTTTTTTTCCTCTTTACTGTGATGTTGAAAATTGCCGTGATTCGGATCTAATCTGCTACATCCGTCTCACGGTAAGCCAGTGAACGCTGCATTCATGTAAATCCATGTAAAGCTGGGTCATTAAGGAAAAGTCACGTAACTTTGAACCACATGAAAGCTGCCGTTAAACCTTGATGCGAGTATTCACAGTGACCCGAGGATTGTGCGGATGTAAATGTTGCACCGAGGGGCTAAACCTCGAGGAATAGTTCACTAAAAGGTGACAAAACTTAAAAGCATTTTTTTGGTGTACTGTATTTTTCTTTAAATTCTCTTTACATCCCTACAGCAGTCTATTAATCAAATGCTCTGGGGAAAAAACACTCACAAAGAAAACCTTGCCTGTGGCCGGTAAAAATCGCAACCAATCATGTCATTTGGCCAGAATGACATTGCGCTCATTGCACTTGAAATTTAGTTTTGGGGAGTGACTTTGGCAAGAGGCTGAAGGCAGGGGGTTCATTTGTTTTTATTTGGATACTTTCATAATCTGTCTCTTTTCTTCTTATATCCCTATATTATTTAGTGTAATACACTCTACAATATACACATTAATAATGAACGACAGATAAGATCAGGATTGTGTTTAGGTACTATTAACGCTTAGTTAACAATTACATGTGTAGGATGGATTAAAGATCAAGTTGCCATGCATCATGCATGATATTTTGTTTTTAATAAATTGTTAATCTATGTATTTAAAGCCAAAAGAGATCAGTTGATTAATTTCTGTCAAATATTTTCTGAGCTAAAACGGATGCATCTTTTTTTAAAGAGTTAAAACATTAAGAGGCCAGTTTGGAGAAAGGTCAGACACAGTTTCAGGACGACACAAACACCTCGTCAAAAAAAAAAAAAGGCTTCAGAGACCAAATCAACCCTGAGATTTGCCCAGGGCACTTACATAAGCAGAGGGATAACCGGAGGCAGAAATGAAATGCACACATACACACACACAGGAAGCCTAACTACACACTGTAATGTAGTGTTTACAGATGCACACAACGAGCAGACAACTCTGTAAACAGAAATATGCACAGACACACACAGGACTCTTTGTGGCAGGTGACAGTGTGTTAGTGCAGCATGTCCTGTACTGACAGGTCTGCGGCTCTCTTGTCAGTTTGGCAGATCTAAATAAAAAAATAATCTCTCAAGATATAGTCTCTCACACACACACACACACACACACACACACACACACACACACACACCACACACACACACGACACACACACAAACACACACACACACACACACACACACACACACACACACACACACACACACACACACACACTTCTATCCACACCCACAAAGCGACTGCAGTACATTCCATTACTGCCATTTTACCCAGACACATCTCCTCCTCTGCTCGGCTTCTTCAAAATCAAATTAAACCCGACCAAATGCAGGGGAAAAAAAACGTTTCAAAACGGACGGGGCGGAAATTCGAGAGATTTTCTGGATGAAGCAACCGACTGTAATACGTTTCTGCTAATGTGGGAGGAGAAAGGATGGTGAGGAAACGATGTATGGGATTGTGAGGGAGAAATATCGGGCGCTGACGCACTCGAAATACGTGTTTTTTACAGTCAGCCCTACTGAAAAGGGGAAAGAAATTCCCACTGCAGGCTAAAATGAACACCATCTACCATTTAACCCATCAGCCGTGCAATGCAGGAAAAGAAATGTCTGGTTTTGGTTGTGATGAGGTGAAGAAGAAGGGCTGTTTCTAAAGATATCCTCCCATCAATGTTTCATGAGTCAGATCACATTTCCTCCAAGCATGGCCGGCAGCTTCAGGAAACATACTGCTGACTAGGATCTGTGTGTGTGTGTAAGTGTGTGAGTGTGTTTGTATTCGTGTGAGAGAGTTTTCCATTGTGTATGTGTGTGTGTGTGACAGGAATAGAAAGGAAGAGATATAAAAATATAATGTGTGTATGAATCAGAGAGTAAGACTCTCTCATAGACTACGTATACGAATGTGCAATCATGAGTCAGTATGTGTATCTGTGTGTGTGTGTGTGTGTGTTCTCCAAGGCCTGCTTCTAACAGATATAGACTGTAATAAAAAATAAAAAAAAACACAATCAGGAGTCCTTGTATTGATCCATACAGGAATAACTCTGACCTACAGGAAGTGTTTCTATAAATTAAGCTATAAAACTGGATCAGTGCAGCGCCATTCATGACCTTAAGCTGAAAATATAGATTTAGATGCTAGGTCGGGTTACTGGAATATTCAGCATTGGTTTCCAAGTACAAGGAATTAAAACAACTGCTAAAACAATTTGATGATTGAAAGACTGATGAAATAAATGAATGGTCATTTTATTAAAGCAGCACTTTGAGTATTGATCACAAAAATATAACGTCTGTATTTAGTAGACGTTTAAGTTTTATGGCCTCTGGAAACTTGTGGTGGCCGTTTGTCATTTTTAAAATGAGCAATAATTATCATTAATCTGGAAAACACTCGTTAGTTGTAGCTTTGCAAAACTCCATTAGTCAGAACAGGCTCATGTATTACTTACTATAAATATTAAAAACAATAAATGAGGCAGCGATAGCTCCCGTAGTTTCTTGGACAACATACATAGATACCGAAGGGACTGAGCCATGCCTCATACATTTTTAATGCCACCACCCACAGTACCCTGAGCAGCCCTCAGTGATGCTTTGCAGTACAGTATGGAGTATTAAGGTTATGGATAAAAGCGTTAGAGCTCAACTAAAACCTGCACATTGAGAATATGAAATGTCCCCTGTGGGTTGTGACGGCTCTAGAGAGGCTTCCGGGAGAAGAATGAATCAATCATAGCACGCAGACCAGGGCAGTCTAAGGATATAGTTTATACCATATGTGTTACCTGTACTTCATACCTAAAGCCCAGGAGGACTAGAGGGGGGGCATAGATCAAAATTCAAACTAGGATTTATTCCAGAAAAACAGCTGTTGGTCTCAACCCGGTAAACGTCTACTCTGTGAGAGCAGTGAGAGTCATAGTGGTGACAAACTTAAGATGAGTGAGTTTTACTTCTTGAACATTGATCTCAAGGTTGAGTTTCTTGGACTCACAACGATCAGTCAAGCAGTTCCTCAAACGTCCACTTGAGGCTGGCTCCAGAACGAGTAAGTCCCTATGTTCAAATGACTTCACAGCAGAAATAAACATGTTTACAGCCTGGTACAAAAAACTGTTTTGGTCTCTATAGCTAATTTCCCCTGTCTAAAATTCTAAATGATATCTGTCAAGTAGCACAGTTGTACAGTAAAAACATTATTGGTATGAAAACCTTGCTGTTTTAATACTAATTATAATGTATGTCGCTCAGTCATTGCATCTCTTTTTCCCAAACTTGTTCTATTTTGGACTAGAGGTTGAAAAAATGTACTGAAATTAGAAAACTGAACTAAAACCAACAGCGCTGATGAGGGAATGAGGTCTGCCTTTGTTCTCATTTTGGCTCGCATTTGTTTGTTTTTTCTCTCTCAGCTCCAGCGACCACACACAAGCAGACATCTCCCAATAGAAAATAACTGAGTTGACAATTGCAAAATATAAACAAACACACACAAACACACACACACACACACATCAGGCGCACGCAGGTTGCTTGAGGACAGACTTGATAGCAATGACTTTTTTGTTAAGCTATGATTTGGATTCTGCTGAGGGTGGGATCGATGAAATGAACACTACACACACACACTCAAGATAAAGCCTCCATCATACCCACACACACACACATACCCACACACACACACACACACACGCCCACAATGCTTTTAAACATTCCAATACGTAATACCTTTTGACGTGCCTCATGGTTGAACTTTTTCAGGGACACTGAAAGGCGGCGGTGGTTGAAACACACACAGCAGTTGTTCCAGTTTGGGAAGGACATCGTAGGACATGAAGGGGGTGACTGAGCGAGGGCTCCCTAGGAGGGGTTGTTACCATAGCAACCTGGCCCGAGTACATGTGCGTGTGTTTGTGAATCCCTGCCATGTTGTGCGTATATGTAGGTTCCTCGCTCTCATCCTGCTGCTGTCCTCCTGCTAACCCTGGTTCATCTGTCTGGTTATGTAAGTGCGCGACACACTGTCAGGGCCAGCAGACACCCGGCGTTCCCCCGCAAAGCTCTCCCAGGCTGACAGTGTTCCAACTCTCCCCTCGGTCTGCACAGCGTGGGACCAGCGTCACATCCTGAAGTGACCTTATGATGCCAGCTGAGGTTGTGTCAGTGCAGGAGGGTTTTTTCAGCGACAAACTTGGAAAGACAAATATAGCCGAGGGAAAACATTCGTGCTGATTTGAGACTGCAAATATGAGTGCAGAAGTACAATTCAAACTAAAACTCAACCAATTTCAGAGACTTGTTGAATTAGCCCTGTTTCATATTGACGTATGCAATTTTCAGGCATACTGCTGTTAAAACAGACGCTCACACTCACAAAGATAAACCAGAAATATGGTTGCTGCTTAGTGTCACCTTTACTTGTTGTTTTAAATTTAAAGACATGATGATTTTGCGTCACTTGTCGTCTTACCTGCAGCGAGAAAAGTCCATCCTTCCTGAGGAATGAACATTGCCCGAGGATGCACAGTCACCACCTCCTCTTCCTTTCCTGTGGGGGCCAAACACAGATCTCTGAGGAACGCCTCCACAAATCATCCCGTCACTGCAAAGCGCTTGCTTCTTTTAATGTACAGACTATTTTATAAAAGCCTCTTGTAACCCGTTTGCGAGTTTAACCAAAGCCTGTTCTCCAGAAACAAATGTGTTTCCAGTTTGAAAGAAGCCAAAAATTCCTATTTGCAGTGATGAAAACAGGTTTCGGGTCTAATTTACAACTGTTACAAAACTATTGATTATTTTATGAAAATAAATAAATGCCATTTTCTTTTTTCGTACCCAAACACTATGCACACATATTCTTATCCTGATTATGAAAAAAAAGTAACAGAATAAAAGAACCTACTGCATCTGTAGATATAAAACATATTCTATCCTTATTTTCAGGGGATTATACATGAATGAACATAACATAGTTATGCATATTATAATTTTTTTGCAATATTCTGTAAACAGAGCTGCCTAAATATTACATATACTGGACCTTCAATAAAAAAAAAAATTGTTGGGGTTAAATTGTAGTTATATATCCTTATACAACATATCTAATAAATACTATAAACGATAAATAAACAGACGGACATGCACACTTGTCAAAGTTCGGAGTTCTGTTATTATAAACTCTTGCTAGGGACATGCAAGATAGAATTTAAATGAACTTGTCCTTCCATAAATCAGCAGAGTTTCTTATTAAGTAACACGTGTGTCTTTCACAGTGCATGTCAAAACAAACTGACTCACCACACACGCAGCACAACACATTAATTTCTAATATCCTGTGTGTGTATCTGTGTCACTGACTGGGAGCAATAAAGAGAGAACACTGACATCTGACATGATGATGAGTTAAGTTATGAAGCCACATTTAGAGGCAAATCAGAAACCAATCAGGATCAGTTCATCACTGCACTCTCTGCTGCGAGGAGCTAGACTGAAGTGCTGACCTTAGTGCAGGAGGAATGATGGGTAACCACCTCAACCCGCATCAGCATGATGAGAACACCACGACAGCAGCACATACACAAACATATATGCTGACACTCGCATACAAAATGGGACGCTGGCATCGGTTTCGATTAGAGCTTCACCTCTCACCTCAAGACACAAAGTAATAACTGATATGGGGATGATGACACAGAGAGAGGGAAGGATACGGATGGAAAGAAGGGATGATGGAGAGAGAGAGAGGATTTGATGACAAAGAGTTTTGGGAATCTAAGTGAGTGAGGAGCAGAGGTGCTGATGTTAGCACCTATGAATCACTCAAACAGAGGAAGAGAGAGAAAGAACGACAGAAACACAAAGACAGGAATAGAGCTACGAAGCTGAGTATAGCACTATGACTGACAGCACAGTCGATGCGGCCTGGCCACGCCAGCAGACTCGTTTTGATGTTTTATTCATCCGCAAATGGAGAAATTTTGTTTTGGTCACACTGTCGGACAGCTAATCCAGCACCCCTGGAGCAGAGGGGTATTAAACTGAAGCCTTCCAGATATGCTATGACCTCACAAAACCATGACCAAGCTCTCTTAATTAAGAAGCAGATCATTTGTCAAGTGGTGCCTGTGCAATGACAGCCGCAAACCCATGACATCATAGTTGGATGGACCGAGGGTTTGGCGTATGAATAATGGAAACGCTAATAAAAAAAAATCGGGCAATTAATCTTCCTTCAACAAAGAATCTGAAAGTGGAATATGTCAATGTGAAGCTGTAAGAACTAATGTTTTTTAGTCAGTCATTTCATGTTATTACAATTTCAACTTTTATTTCTAGGAAACGAAGAGCAGTGTTGACATCCCGCTAAGATAAGCGGTCAAGGCCGAACGAGTTACTCTGAATTACAATTGTGTTATAATATAATTACTGCGGGACTCTCAAGCAAACCGTCCTACAAAATGAAGAGTCAGGCTGTTTTCCCAGAGTGTCAGTGTGGCAGTTTTTATCAACTGATGACTGTGTGCAACTAGGGCAAGGCGAGGTAATTAAAACTTTCTCCAGAGGAGAGGGGATGAAAAGACGACGTGGTGGTGAGAACGGCGAAGGAGGCGCGGGAATATAATCAAATCTAATACTGACAAGTTGCTTGTGTCCGTGGAGACAATGTTCTCAGGCTGTCTTTGGGGAAAACTTTCAACTTATGAAAGTAAACTAAATTGATGCTGCATATATGAGCAATTAAACACAGCAGCTCACTTTCTTAGATGTTTCAAGCAGCTCCAAAACACGGTACACAAACACAGTGACGCGACTGAAACGTGTCAGATGAGTTCAGAAAATGACATGACTGACTTTGAAACACTCTGAGCGAGATGAATTCATCCCTCTCTCTCTGCTAGGGGTGACCTCAGCGTGTCATCGAGCCGCCCTTTAAGGACCGCCCACAAAATCCTGGACTGAAAACTGTGTTTTCAGCAACTATTTTCCAACATATTTATTGTATTTTGAAAGAAATCTCAGAATTTAAATATGGGAGCTTATGGAGACTGACTTGTACTGTAGCCAGCCTCAAGTGGCCATTTGAGGAACGACACTTTTTGGCACTTAAGCACTTGGCTTCACTTAACAGTCACGGAGGTTGCCGCTTGGGTACACACTATACAAGAGCTATTCATTTTGCTTTTGTAGTTTTAAAAGTCCTACACGTCTTTCAAACTGACATGAGTGTACACCAGAGAGAGAAACGACTCTTTTAATACAATTTTCAGTAACAGTATCACGTCTGAAAATGTTTCATTCTTTGATCACACAGACGCAGCACAACAAACACAAATATAGGAGACATTTTTGACACTTTTTAGTGACTACCTCTGCTGCTGCAGACTTTTATCACCCTCCATAAACCCTCTTTACAAGCTCCCTGCTCATCAGTTTTTGTATGCCCTGAGAGATGTCTCCCTCACACCCACACCTCAACATTTATCACTGTCTCATTCTCTCAAACGTGTGGGCGGGTTGTTTCTCCCTGTGTGCATGTGTGTTAATGAGGGTGTGTGCGGCTTACCTTGGATGTACTGCTTCTTGGTGATTTGAAGTGGCTGTCTCGGCAGAGCCTGGAAGTTCTGGATCAGGAGAACACACATTTTTTTTTTAGCCACAGTACAGTGTGTACATAGATAGTTGTACTGTAACAGTGTCTCATTACTCTGTGGAAGTGGGTCTTCCCATTTTTAACATAGTGTTTTGTCCAGACAAATTATTCCCCATTGTGTGGAAACCTAAATAAACTTATACAGCTCTATGTGGGTGAGGAAGGTCAGCTGTATATATCTGCAGCCACTCCCAGCATGCTCCTGTGGGGCTGTAATAAAGCGATGGAAGAAGAGACATCGTAATAACTTTCTCTGAGTGATACAACACACAGGTAGAGACTTCTTAACGTGAGGGAAATTCAAATCAAATCAGATTTTATTTGTATAGCCCAAAGTCACAAAGTACATTTGCCTCGGAGGGATTTACAATCTGTACAGGGAGTGACACCCTCTGTCCTTAGACCCTCGGGAGAGGGAGAGAGAGTTTTCAGTAAAGGGAGATGTGACTGCATCTTCAACCAATACTGTGCCTGACTAGGCATAACCCTGAAAGAGACAGACAGACAGAGAGAGAGAGAGAGGAGGGAGGTGGAGTCCCCCGGCAGTCTAATCCTATGGCAGCATAACTAAGGAATGACCTGAGCCAGCACGAACTATAAGCTCTATCAAAAAGGAAAGTCTTAAGTCTATTCTTAAAGGTGATGACCATGTCTGCCTCCTGAACCCAGAATAGTAGTTTGTTCCACAGAAGAGGAGCTTGATAGCTGAAATTGTTAAATATCCTGAGATTACTTCTGCCGCAGTGACCCAATGGATAAAACTTTGAATTTATGGACATATGCAGCTAAACGGGGTGCAAAATGAACCTTTTTGACGAGTTAATATTAAAACTTTAACAGCCACTCAGTGGATTACTATTATTTGAAGCAAATCTACCACTCGTATTTCAAGTTTCAGGTTAATTTTGTCATATGCAGGTTAACACAGGATCAACAATGCAATAAAATGTGTTGGACAAGAGGAACCGGCCAGATATTCAATGACTTTTTCTATTCTTTAATATTTTAAAGGCACTTTTATGACCTAAACAGTATATTTCACACTCAGACTTAATAAAACAACTACAAAACCACCATGAGCTTTAACTGTCTGCTGTCTTTATTTGACCTCTAGTAAAAAAAAATCAAAGCAGCCAGCAGCAGAACCCTGTGTTTTATTTCTTCAGCGATGACTTGCTTTGCTTGGCTGACATTAAGAAAAAAGAGAAAAGCCGTCCTGAGACTCGAGCCAGCACTACAGATCTTTGAAGTTTTCAGACACACATCTTAAAATAGGAACAGCCTGATGCTCACTGGGCTCTTGGCCCACCCTGTATCGACTCACTGAGTAATCTAAGACGCTGCTGATACACACACACACACACACAAAATTACACGTATGCAGTTTTTTTTCTGCTGGAAGGAGAAAAAAGAGGAAAAGTGATAAGTCACACCAGCCGACACACACACACACTACACAAAATAAAGCTGGTTCAGACTCAGCAGTTCCATTTTAATCCCGGTTAATCCCATTGTGTCCACATGCGCGCTCAAACAAGGTGTGTGAGCGTTTGTATAAGGAGGACGTTAATGGTCATTATCAAGGGCACATTAATCAGTGTGTACGTGGAAACACACACAGATACAAGCACAAGGAGAAGGGAGCGAGGCGAGGAAAAGGGCATAGAAACACAGAGGGTAACAGCGTTCCCCCATCACGGCCGGAAACTAAACGTGCATGCGGTTGGGTTTGACCCTGCAGTGAGCGTTCACGGTAGTGTGTGATCCAGAGAGAGAAAACAACTCACCACTCATTCATTATTCACTAGAGGGAGGGAGGAGGGCGGAGAGAGTGAGAAAGAGAGAGAGAGAGGGATGAAAAGACAGGACTGCAGTGGCAGGGTGTGGACGGTGGAAAGAATACATCAGGGACCAAGCACCAATCACAAGCGTGCGCACACACACACACACACACACACACACACACACACACACACACACAGGTTCAGTTACGGTTTCTCCTACAGCCATGCACGGGGATACATGACCTGCAGTGTGTATTTGGGGCAGAGTGACAAAAGGTGCACGTAATTACAAATGTCTGATGTGCGGGGTGTGTGTTGTTGTTGCTGCCCTGTGATGTGACAGGCGCGGACGCTCGGCTTTCCCATCATGCACAGTGTTGCAGTGACGACAGCATAAATCAGTACAAACACACACAGTCATATACAGGATACAGGAGAGAGAGCTGGCTCAATTTGTGGCAGCGGCAGCTAGTAGTGGGGCACTTCCGGTCTGAGGCAGCTGCCACTGACCTGTCGCGAGAGCCGCCAGTATCTGAGCCAGCCCTTGCTGGGATACAGAGTGCAGAGAATGGCCTGATAGACTGTCGGCAAACTCTCAGACACACACGAAAAAGAAAAAAATAATCAAATATAAAGGACCTGCACTGATGTTCTCATCCAACTTGTATCAAACTGAACATAATCTAGACTTTTTCTAGATTTGTTGAGGCACACAAAGCTTTAAAAAGGACCACAGATAACAGAGAACACATCTCAGATCCAACCTTTTATTAATTGTTAATAGCTTTCTGTGAATTATAGTTACACAAAAGTGAGCGGTGTCCTTTGTTTCGACGATCAGAAACCTCCGGATAGTTCTAAAGAGAAAGTCGGATGTAAAAGGAGCGATGGGAAGGAAGGCACAGAGACAATCAAAGAGAGAAAAGATCAAAATCAGAAGAATTAAAGAGCAGAAGTGCGTCACTGCAGCTTTAGAGAGAGAGAGAGGAGAGAGGAGGAAGGAAGGAGGGAGGATGAATGAGAAATTGTAAAATATAAAATAGTCTGGGTCAGCTTGGTTTGCTTCCTGCTGACTGTACGGTTTAAAATGCACACACACACACATACACAAGCATACTGTATACAGACACAATCGCTCTCCCAAGCACTGGTCAATACACATAAAAAAAACCTCTTTGCATGCACACACACCAACGCAGAGTATCAATGCCTGCCATTCTCAAGCACGTACACACAGCAGGATCATTGCTAATAATCAATAATGAACCTATTATGACACACACAGACACTGCAGGTGCATAAGTGCGTTTACTCCTTCAAAATAAATTAGTTATTGACCAGAAGTTTAACAACAGACTTGGGAAATGTGGCTCAATGGTCTATGTATCATCACCACAAGCGATCCCAGTGATGGCATCACCTGCTGGAGAACAACGTTCACTGCATCTCCTCCTGCACTCCCACACGAGAGGCTGCAGGTCAGGCAAGACAAGACAATACAGCACGCAGTGTGTACATACAGCACACCTCCATACCGTCTAACACCAATTTAAAAGACACACACACCCCGCACTGTGTGTGGTCTAAGTCATTATCACCCTTACTGTGTCAAGAGCAACGGAGGACCAGTTCATTAGTGGACACTGTGTGAGACAGGCTGCTAAAGAGTACACAAGCAAAACACACACTAAGGTTGTTCTGTTTCATTCACTCTGCCCTCTAAATGTCGAAAACTCAAACTCGCTCTTGCAAATTTAGAAACACAGGAGCACAAACGCTTGCGCGGGCATCAAATGCAGACAGGCAAGCAAGCAGGCAGTCACCCGGCATGTGTGGCATATTCAAATGCACAAACAAACAGATGCACATACAGCAACCCGGCAAAGGCCAGGCTTCATGGCAGCTGATGTTGTTGTTGTTCCTCCCCTAATTACATCAACGTGTGTGTGAAATATACACAGCTGACACAAATACTTGTCTTGCACACACACACAACATAAATATTCCTGCGCTGTCAAACACACACACACATGTAGACACACCTCCTGCAAATACGCTAAAAACAACAACAACAACAACAACAAAACGCATGCTTGTGTTTTCCACTCCAGGGCTCATTGACTCTGAATGGGCCACTTAATCATGCAGATGTGTTTGTGACCGGCCGCTGTGAGCAGCATCGTTCCTTATTCGACAAAACAATCCTGTGTTTGGATTCACCCCCCTTACATTAAGATAGGAGGCTCCAGTGCACAGATCAACACTTGTTGCCAAAGCACCCATTAGCACGGTTGATCTTTTAAGGATTAGTATTCATAAAGGCTTGATTAGGGCTACTTCATTTGCATATAGGATGCAGATAACTGAACAATCACTTGTGAACGGCCAGCGAGTGGCTCCTGCTGGTCCCGTAGTGTTTGATTACTGCATCCAATATGCATGATTATATTCCCCGCTCCAGACGGCCTGTGTGTGTGTTTGATGGACCAGAATGTTGGTTCAGGAGGATTTTCAGATCTGGATCCAAATTTTCACACCGCAGTGAGCATTTTCACACATGGCCTCCAATCATTTGATCACTGTGCTTTCCCCTGTTGGGTGTAAAAGCAGCTGCACACCAACTCCGCTCATGAGGCCTTGAACAAGATATTGAAACTGTGCGAGCACGCTGACATGTAGGAGTGCAGTTTTCTCCTGAAATAATAATATATTACTTTCATGCTACAGTTAAACTATTCACCTGTTGAGATAGTTAATTTGATCTGTGTGTGGCCGTCTTTGTCTTCACGTTGCATCAATTTAGATTGAATTTGTGCGTCTTATTACGTTTATTGATCAGCCCTTTGTGTATTTATTTCATTACCACTGGAGTGAACAATTCTATTGCCACATTAGTGCGTCTGCCATTAATTACACACAAGGACTGTGAGTTGCAAATTGACTGAAAAGGCGCACAGCAAATTTGCCCTGCGCTTTTATGAGCGTAAATCTGGCCCGCAGAGAGCCGGAGTAGAGCGTCTCGGGGGAGTGCTGCCTTGTTAAACAGATGGGGACGACTGAATCACAGTGCTGGTGGTGTGGGGTAAATTCAATAACGCAGCACCGATTTAATGACTCATCGCGGAGTGCACGCAGACATGCGAGCTGTGCTCAGACGCACACGCTGCTAGATTATCTCTATACACACACACACACCACAAACAAACACATTCGCCAAAATCCATCTGCTCAGCAGGAAGAAAGAGAGCGAGAGCGAGATCAGCACATGGCCACAGAAGCCACAGCTACATTAGTTGTTGAGTAAGGTGACACTAAGACTCCGGGTGGAAGCAGCTCCCTGACATCAGCTGCTGTCCCTTTGAACTCCTCGAGTGCTCATCATAGTTGAACAAATACAGTTTATCTAACGGGCGGCCCTGGCTGAGTGGTTGATATACTGGAGGCCAGTAAGTACTAAAATATTAGAATGTAGCCAGTAAGCTTCTGTGCTCTTTACTCAAATGTCAGCATCGTTGTAAAGTCAAAATGTTTTGGCACGGAGGAGTGAGTTATGTCACCAGGTATGAGTGTGCATCCCATGTAGAAAAGCTCAGTCCTTGAAACAGTTTCCCTCTGCTGCTACTCCCTGTCTCCCTCTCACTCTTCAGCTGTCTCTAAATAATAAAAAAAAATATCCATCCATCAGGATCAAGGTGGAGCTGGAGCTTATCCCAGCTGACTTTGGGCAAGAGGCGGCCTCGACAAGTTACCAGTTAAAAAAAACGTTCTGATTTAACGATCATTTCATTTGTACTTTTTGGATTACTTTTAGATTTTGGTAATTATAACTCAATAATAAACATAGATCTGCTTTGCTGATAGAGAGAACGTCAGGATGAAGGTGTTTGCAGTGCGTGTTCAACAGTGTCAGACAACATGACACACACTTCAGTGAAGTGCTCAGATTAGCCTGGGGAAGCAAAACATTTAATGACTGAATGCAGAGCAGTCTTAAACGAACACAGACACAATCATAAAACAAAAACACACAACTTAATATCAATAATGCAATAAAAAGCAGTTTTCTTATATATTGCCACATCGAATATTTTTCCTACACCACGTTGTACAATATGACTGTGACCCAGGGGATAAGTAAGTCATGAAAAGACGTTTAAATGTGCAGTTTAATGTGGGATGAATTACATAAAAAAAAAGACTATAGGGACAAATAGAGACGAAAAGATGAAAGATGATGTCACCACTTAGAGAATCAAACCCACCGCACTGCAGCCTTTGACACCGCAAAACAAAACAAAAAAAAATGACTTGACGTGAACCCGGAGATGACAGCGGAACAGCGGGTTTCCATCTGTTCCCGCGTCTGTGCATGAGCGAGGGAACTTGGTGCACTTGTGGGTGGCATGAGTGTATGAACGCCACAGAGGACGCTAAACAATGCAGAGGGAAAGAAAGAGAGAGAGAGAGAACAGACGATACAGGGCGGAGTACTGCTGCATCAAGGACCCGGCAATCTGAATGTAGTTTCAGCTCTTTGGTGGTACAAACAGGCGGCAGGAAGGCAGAGGATGGAGAGAGAGAGAGAGAGCTCATTATTTGTCCTATTTGGTTTCACTGCTACACTATTAAGGGTGTTAACGTGAGAGAAAGAGAATAAGGACGGACAGAAATAAAGCATCATGTAGGGGAAGGGGAGAATGAGAATGACACGAAGGGATAAGTAGGTGGAGATTAAAGACAAAGAATGAGTTCAAAGCAAAGGAGGAGAGAGAAGAAATAGACTGAGACAATAAGGAGAATTTAAAAAACAGACCCAGAGAGAGAAACAGTGTAGATGGAGAATGGGAAGCGAGGGATTGGAGCACATATGTTTGGTTTTAGCAGATAAAAACAGATGAGGCAGAGCTTCCCTTCTGCAGAGACTTTTAACTCAGCCCCAGTTTGTGGCGTCCTGTTTTTAATCCAGGCACCCTTTTGTTACTGCAGTCTGGCTTCACCTCAATCGAACCCACAGCAGATGAAAGCTTAAACCCCTCCGCAACACTCCTCATTTGAATATGTGTGTGTGTGTGTATATGAACACACACGTTACACTATAAACCGAAGCTTCTTCTCCCCTTCAAAGCAGCGACATGTGACATGTTAGGGATCGCCGAGCGAGTCTTCAATTAACTACCAAGCACATCCCACTCCACATTGTGATGAGAATAATTACGGATGAAACTTCATTTAAATGCTGGAATAGTAATAAGGAAAAAGCACTAGAGGGAGTTGACTCTTCTCCCCCCTCCTCGGCTCTGTAATGGTGAAATGATCTTCTCATTCCAATCAATCAAGCAGCAGAGTTTCTCTCCGCGCTGTCACGGAGGAAGCAAACTTTTTAAAGAAATATGTCTGACACGTCTTCCTCTGTGAATAACTTTCATTATTTCTCGGTTGTTGTTTATTTCTGTTCTCTATGTAGGATTGCTGATCCCTGACTGATCGTGAGCTGAGCATTATTACAGCTTATTCTATTCCATATAATTACAAATATAAACAATGTTGTTCAATGTTGTTTATTCATTTAATTTAACATTATGTAACAACCAATTCTATTTTATGGTATGAGGAGGAATCCCTGAAATATATTTTACAAAATCAAATAAAGTCGCTATAAAACATTATTAAAGTTCAACAACGTTTCAAATGAAATGAACTATGAGATCGCTGGGATGTTATGTAAATAAGTTTTAATATTTAGTTTCCATATCAGACTGCTGTGCAGTTACATTGATGCACGTAGCATGTGCATCCATGATTGTGTTATTGGGTCCAAATAAGTAAACTATTAGGAAGGAAAGGGCAGATCAGGAGCACCTCTTTTTCAACATCTTTGTTATGTAATTTTCTATCCTTAGGCTACACGAGGTCACCTGTGGGCCTTGAGGTCCTCAGTAATAATTATTTGGTTTTGACTGGGTGCCAGTCTATCTCAACACTGTGGTGGCCAGGGTCGAAGAGACCTGTTGCTGCCTTATTAGACATAATAGATAGTTTGTTGTTGACGTTCCAATCTGCGTAAACAGACATCTGTGTCTCCAGAGTAGAATATGCTGACAATAACACCTCCATGGGTAAAGACATTCTCTTTGACTAATTCTGGGCGTGTAGTATTTGTGGTGTTATCTTTGGGTTTAAAGTCGATCCACCAGGATGAGTTGGGCAGAATGTGAGACCGACTCAGGCACTTCTGATGAACTTTGAGAGTGTCTCTAATTCTCCTTGGGCCAAGCGTCAATAAATAATACAGCATAAGACATCAGAGGCTCCTGAACACTTTCTTCTTTCCTGAACTCACCTTTGACCTTTGACTTCAGCAATTTCTCCACAACAATCTTAGCTTTGGTTCTTGAACCAGTTCTGTTTATGAAATAAATTTCTTATTAGGAATAAACCTGCGCTACTGTATTTTAACGTCTGTCGTCATGGTGGTACTTGGCAAACCTGATATTACCTGGCACAGTATCTGGGGTAAAACGTTTAAGAAACACTGACTTAGTATGTAAGGATTTTTACTTACTCAGCTTACCTTTATTTTGTGAGATGGGGACAAAAACTGCATCTGTTATGTGCCAAATCAAAACAATGTGGACGGAGCTGAGTCAGCATCACTTTGTATTTCAAACTAATCACAATCACAGCCCGATATACGCATCACAACACACACCAGTACAGCTACGCACAAACAACCGACAAGCATCCACACACTTCATGGGATCCTCGACCAAAACCCGAGCACTGGGTTAGAGCAGAGGGAACAGAGCTGTGTTAAATCACGGCCTCCCAACAGCCACATATATCATTCAGTAGCAGAGTGATCAATTCAATGTGTAGCTCGCACCGGTTGCAAATCGCTAAGTGAGATTAGAAAAGCTCAGTGTCTCCACGGTTATATATATATGTGTGTGTGTGTGTGCGTGTGTCAGAGCAGTACTCAGTGACAGAACCACTGGACCCTGACAGCTGGGTAATGTCGAAATGAGCTATCGACCGTTTGTCCCATACTGAGGCGGGAAAGAGAGAGAAAGATGGAGGGAGAGAGGAGGGCTGATGATCAAGCTGACAAGTCGAAAGGAGACAAAGCATTTGTTTGTAGACGTGTGTGAAGTTGTGTCGGTAACATTTTAGTTTTCTTGATAATTTCCTGAATTATCTAAATGATTTAGTTTTTCTTCATGCCGACAAATTCTTATTTATCCCATATCGCTGCCATCTAAGTGCTGCAGTATTGATTTTTCTGTTGTTTTAAAACATTTATTTTAAAACACAGAAGAAAATACTCGTATTATACAGATAAAAATGTAATTTTATCTCATCTCAAGCTCCACACGCACCCCCCCGGACATCCCGAAGAAACCCAGCTTGCTGTTACATAACACTCCAAAATCTCAACATCTATATTTGTAAGCAAGAACCTAAGTAGCAGTGTGTTTGTGTGTGTGTGTCTTGTAATTACTATGCAGTCATCAAAGGATCTCTTTAATAAGAGAGACGTGGAGAAAGAAGAAAAGATACATGAGCAGGCAAATAAATGCAAATTATAAAAGATTTTTTGGAGGTTATATAAAGATCTATATAAAGTCTCCTTCTGTTTTGTCATGATCTTACACACCATCGAAGATATGCGTCCGTGGTAAACACAACTGTGTACTGATAGTTTGAACCTTTTTCTTTTATTAGATACCAACGCCTCACCTCAGTAAATATGAAGCTGAGTTGTACGAGTTCATTAACCTACCTAACAGACCCAAAAACAATCCATCAATACTAGAATGAAGCTATTACAATCCAAATGGTTAATGAGGACATATATTACCCCGGTTAAAGTAAATCATTGGTCCCTTGGATTGCCCAAAATTTAAAAAAATATATTGCAAAGAAGTTGTTCTGACTTTATCTGAGATCGCTGGATTCTCACCAGGCAGAAACGTGCACTTGGTATATATGCAAAGAACTTTGCTTTAATTGACTTTGGATGATGATCGCTCTATCTTGGAGGAAAATGGATAAAGGAGATGGCATCTTGTTTTGTGTTGGAGAGATTGATATTGTGATATTGTTACCCAACATACTTATGTCCCTCTCTTTCCATTCTAGTCATTTTAATGTGGCCTCTTGGGTCTTGTAGGCCCAGTCGGGACAACAAACAGCAGCCACAGGCTTAGCTGCAGTTCAGTACCACGGATAGCTCCAGAGATAAAGACAAAGTAATGAAGTCAGAGCGAGGTGTGTGTGCACGGATGGCAGAATCAGACTTACTGGGTGCTTGGCTGAGATTCTTCCCGTCACCACACTTGTCTGGCACCACGTAGAGGAAATGTAGTTCTGATGTGTTGTGGGGAAAGACGGAGAGAGACAGATATGAATAAATCAGATGCAGAAAAATTCAGCATCAACAAAATCGCACAATATCGTTTCAATGAGTTGGATATGTGACGAGCAATGTTTCCAATTCAGCTTTGAAAACAACAGCTGCGATCCTTTACGCCATCATCGCTCTGAATCTGGTTTTGGACCGACATGCATCAACAGCGCCATACGACGGTTTGAACAAGCTGTGTGCAGACTGCAGTGCCAGTCGAGTTGGTGCAATACGCAGACAATACGCGACAACAACGCTATTGTGCTCGGAGCTGCTGTTATAAAGTGGTGCGGCCCCCGACATCTGGTAACAGTCAAACTTATCAACTTGACAAACTACCTCGTTTGTCAAGTTAATGTTGGGAGTGGATGATTAATCGACTTTATGCTGAAAAGGTTTCTTGAGTTGAGTAAACGTGCAATTAATACTTTTAACCATTCGTTAGGTAAAAACACGTATGACAAACGACTTCGCTCACTGGCAATAATATTCAAATACATTACAGTTTGTTGTATGTTGACAGAAGTAGAGCTGTGAGATATGATAAATATTGTGGTATTAGATTGAAGTTATTTGGCATAGCAGCGCTTAAATATTGACTTTTCTGGGGCGGTCGGTAGCGTAGTGGGTTAAGCGGCCGCCCCGTGTGTGGAGGCTATAGTCCTCACTGCATCGAATCCCGCGTTGGACGGCTAATTTACTGCGTCACTCCCCCTCTCTCTGCTTCCTGTCTATCTTCAGCTGTACTATCATTTAAGGCATAAAAGGCCAAAAAAAATAATCTTAAAAAAATATATTGATTTTTCTAACTGATGGAAATGAAAGCTTACAGACTGTTTTCTCTGAGATGTCACCCACTTGTAGTTTAGATTTAATATTGAATGAAACTTGTACTAATATCCGAAATACCACCACATGTTTGAAAAAAAATAAATAAATAATGTTTTTGTCAACAGCAGCTTCCTCTAGCTGGGATTTTTGCCCACTCTGTCCGAAAGACCACCAAAATGAATCACAGAATCAGAAGCCAAGCAGCTCTAGAGACGGCCAGGCAGACTCATTTGCAGAGTTGAGTAAGCACAGATTGACAAACACAATCTGCTGCTCCCAGACAGAGGCGAGCCGAGCCCGTGTGGAGGGAAAGTCGGACACAGAACTGCGTCTTTTATCTGCCAACTCGGTGCAGAAGTGGCTGTAAACAGAACCAGCAGCTTCAAGAGAGCAGCTCGGTAACTGTTACGTTACTACAGCAGAAGCATCCGGGCCTGTGAGCACCGCAGGGGTCGTATAATCACACCTTTGGAGGTTGCAGTGTGTATCTGTGCAGAATAAGTATGAATAGCCTAAAGCATTATCCCGTGGTTTTCTATTGTAGTGCTGAGCACAGCAGTGTAATAATGGAGACATTTAAAACAGCGGCACCTTTGAAGATTAAGAGGAACAACACGGGTTTGTCTAGTAGCATACAGAGCAGTAACACGACCGTGAGTCGAGAGAAAACAAAAGCTGTCGGATCTGTTTGAGTCATTACACCCTGCGGAGCCGCCTCTCGACTCTTTCTTTTACTTTGGGGTTTAGTTGTTGCAGCCTCGGGTAGAGAAGAAAAAAAAATCCATATCTCACAGTGAGAGGGGAAAAAGGGAAATTACTCAGCTGTGAAAGAGCTTGTTTGTAAGTTTATCGTTTTTAGTGAGTGTGTGAATAGGTTTACACTTGAACCAGCTTGTATGCTCACCTTGCTCATCATGCACGAGAGAATCCCATCGACAAAAGTCGACTTGATTTTGTGGACCTGGGGGAAACAGTACAGACAGCTGTTAAACTGTAAGACTTTATTTAAGCCCTCAAAAGGCAGAGCTAAACATTGTTCTTCTTAACCAGAGTGGTTAAAACATATCTAACTCTAACCTTGACTTTAGATTTTTAATGAGAAAAACACTTTGCTGACAATAATAGCATGTGAACAAAAGCAGCCGAGATCACGACTGACCTGTCTGTACTCTAGAATGATCTTTGGCAGAGGGTGCAGGTCCTGAAGCTGCAACAACTGCAAAAAAAAACACAAGATACCAAAAACCAATGATGCTCCATCATATAAAATAAGTGTGTGTTGGTTCCTTCTGGATCCATCTGTTGAACGTTGTCAGTGCACATACTGAGACTTCAAACGAGACTGAGCTGGTTTCTCTTCGATTAAATGAGATTAGAGGATGACATGGCACATTTCTGTGTGTGTGTGTGTCGATGTGTCTCTGCGTGACGTACTGCAGCTTCTGATGTCGACTGCTGTTGTTTGTTGACGGTCTTGGGGAGTTTCTTGTTCTCGCAGCGCTCGTGGAGGCACAGTTTCTCGAACAGAACCTTAAAAACAAAGAAACACACACAAAACATAAGAAAGTACACAAACAACACGTGTGTGCATACATATTCACAAACACGATGAAGAAAGAGGAAACTGGCACTGCAATACTGACAGATGATATTACACTTTTCATTTATAGATGGGCAAAAAAGACACACCATGCAGGTGACAAAAAGCATACACATGCACATATATATGCTTAAAGGTACACACTGTTCGTAGCTGAGTGTTGCTGGTGACCAGGAACATCTGTCCAGCTGCTCGGTGGGCCTCCTGCTCCAACTGCTTCATCTTAGTCTGAGCGAGAGTGAAAGACACAGAGAGAGAGAGAGACATTATAGGTTTGTTTCAGCCAACTTACTTACATATCAGAAAGAAAACACCCTTCACCAACAAGCAATTTACAACAAATATTAGTTGCTGTATCAGCAATTACTGACCGAAAATCATAAAAATATAAAATATATATCTTTGTTGTTATGTAACATTAGTTAGTCAGCCATCAAACTAATTCACCTGGACAATAAGTGGCATAGAGAACATGACAGAGTCAGATTTATTGCTGACTAAGCGGTAGTTCATCCTTACTGTAAAGTCAGCGTACATGTGTAGATGCATGTGTAGCATCTGAACAAAATGCTACACGATCGTTTTTGTTATGTCGCATTATAGCAGTTGCTTCGTTTCAAAGATAACGATTAGGAATTTCATGATTTATTTTTATACCAGGTATTATTTATCAAGAGTAAGAGACATTTAATTCAAATATCTAATTTCTTTGTCAGGCTTCTATCACTCAGCTGATATGAAAGCCAATTAAAATGTTGGGAAACAGCAGTGTATTGATGCTAATATGACAGTATACCTGGTGACTGACTGCCAGCTTGCCAAATATATTTCATGAGTAAATTATCAAACACATTTTCCAGACTTGGTTATGCGCCCTGCAGTGAAGACAGGAGGTTATTTGAGGCGAGAACTGTTAATACATGTAAGACAGAGCTAGCTTTTTCCTTCATTTCAATGGCAAAGGGCAAAACTCTCTGCACACTGCAAGCGCAACAGAATTCACACGCTCACACAGATTATGAAAAAACAAATTCATACGTACACACAAACTCGGCAAGAGGAGGGAAGTGAAGAGACACAAATGGTAGAAGAGAGAGCATGATCGAAAGAGAGGAAGAGAGAAAAGAGAAGCCAAGACAGAGGATAAAAAAGAAAGAAGAAGAGAAGAGAATAAAGAGGCTCTTGGGATGGATAAATAAGAGGAGGAAGCTCGGGAAGTGAAAGGTAGAGCCACGTGACATACAGTATGAGATGAGGAGAGGAGAGATAATGATGAAAAGTACAAGAGGGAGATGAAGAGGAGTAAATGAGGGGAAAAGTTTCCTGCTCATACAATATTCAAGCTCAAACATAAATAGTCTTGTTTTTTTTGGGCGGGTTCACACACCAGCAACTCATTACGAGTGTGAGTGAAGTAGAAAACACTTCTTAACAACCTGACAAGACAACAAAGGAAGATGAACAGCCTCATGAAGGGTGAGGGCGAGAAAAGGGTGATGAAACGAGACAGAAAGCAACAGAAAGAGGAAAAAAAAGTGACATATCTGGGGATGTTGGAGGAGAAGTGATAAACTGAGAGTTAAAGTGTTCAGAGAAAGTTAAAATGAGAGGATGAGATGAACAGGTGAGGACTGGGCATCTGCAGGTGAAGCCGTGGCTGAAACTTTGGCAGAAATTGGCGTTTTGAAACAAAACAGACATGAGTCAAAGGGAGGGAGAGACTGTTGAGGCAGACCGAACTTGACAGCATGATGGGCCGAGACGGGAGAAGCGACAATGGCAGCGAGAGCAATAAAGGAGACGAGTGTGGAGAGAGAGGAGACAGATATAAAAATAAAAAAAAAGAGACAAGATGGAAAAGTGGAGAAGCTGCCAGACAAATATCCAAAATATATACTTTTCTCCCTCTCTCTCTCTTTGCCCAGAGCAGGCTCCAGACTGCCTCATCAATATTGGATGCCAGCCCCTTAGTACTGTGTTTGACACACACACACACAGCTAGAGCTGGCATGGCAGGAGTCTAACACTGTCGACCAAGGTTTGTTTGGATTAATCATTGCATTGTGTGTTTGTAGAAGGACATCTATCTAAATCTGAATAGTGATGTCTGAGAAAAACGCAGACAGAACCGGCTCAGTTTGAATAACGCCGGCTGAAAAACACAAAGAGAACGCGGGCGGTGTTTGTGAGATGCAGGCCTGACGGACAGGAGGACGTGAGTTTGACAGCTCTGATTAAATGAAATCCAACAGGACAGACCGGGGCACACGGGTGGCTGCACTCGTGGGGGGGACGTATTGCAAAAAAACGCACACACACACATAACTCTGCAGCCGTCGGCAAAAACTTCAGTGCCTCGTTGTGTGTGTGTGTGTTGGCAGAGGCAGACAGTGATTCTTCTTCCTGCAGCACAGCCTCTTGAAGGAAAAAGACAGACTCGTCCTATTTATAGCAACACAGCAAGACACCTTCTCTACAACAACGCCTCTGCGGTTTTAAGTGGGTTTAAGAGTGTGTGTTTGTCTTTATGTACGCACACAGCATCTATGTGTGTGTGTGTCTATGATCAAATGCAGTCCTTTGGTTTTTATCAGCATGTAAACAGGACAGGTCCCCCGAGGATGTCCACCCACAACGTTGCTAATCCTACCCAGGAGAAGGAAAAGAGAAATTTTATTTTTCTTTCTTTCTCAGGTCCTCTGTGTGTTTCTTCTCTTGCTCATATCCTCCCACTCTTTCTCTCACATTTGTATTAATACAGCAGCTGTCGACTGCGCTGTGGTTTGGCAGCCGCTCCAAAATGCAATCAGCTAAAGTGTGATGCGGTGCAAACCTGAGATGCCCCCGAGCATCATATACCTACGTGCGGGCTGGCCAACACTAACTTTCCAAGGGAGCATTTACATTAAGTTAAGTTTGATCTCTCGTTATGCAAGGACCATGTCTGACTCATTGCTGCTTCATGGTATCAACAATTCATATTGTCTGTGCTGTAGGATGAAAGGGCAGCAAAAAAATGGAGTAATTCAACAGTAACAACATTTATGAATGACATTGTTTGAGGGGTGATAAATTGATAAAGGGTTGCTTTAGATTTAAATTGGAGTGGTACAAATGGTAGAACTCACTCGTTTATTGATTAATTGTCAGAATTGTGTATTGTTTGTATTTTATGAGTTAAAAAATGTTAAATACAAACACATGGAAGCTGTTATATAAGACCCCGACACATAATCTGACACAAACATGGTCAATCACTTTTTTTTGTTGCAGTTGTTGCACATTATTTAACTGTAAATTTGATCTTTTATATATCTATATCTATATATCTATATATATCTATATATATCTAT